>NC_060182.1:65258903-65558903 GCF_021184085.1 Oncorhynchus gorbuscha
GCTTTTTTGCATGGCACATATTGCACTTTTACTTCTCCAACACTTTGTTTTTACATTATTTAAACCAAATTGAACATGTTTCATTATTTATTTGAGGCTAAATAGATTTTTATTGATGTATTATTAAGTTAAAATAACTGTTAATTCCGTATTGTTGTAATAATTGTCATTATTACAAATAAATAAATAAAAATCAGCCAATTAATCGGGTTTGGCTTTTTTGGTCCTCCAATAATCGGTATCGGCGTTGAAAAATCATAATTGGTCGACCTCTACAAGTGACAGGCCACTTTTTCAGGGTACAGAACTGCATGTCCAGTGGAAATGTTGGATTTAAATGTCCTATTTTGATACATGAAATCACAATGGATTTTGCATTTGTGTGTATGAACAGAAGATGTACTGTAGGCAGATGTGTGTGAGCCTGTGTGGGTGTGCGCAAGCCATTGATTTAGTGAGTGTGTGTGTGCATGTATGTGTGCATAACCTGTGTGTGTTTAACGTCTGTCTTGACATGAGCAGTGGAAGGTGTGTGGAAGCTGTGGGTCTGGGAGCAGGAAGTGGCTCAGTATTGACTTCGCTCACTTCCTGCCCGTGTTGCAGGAGGCTGCTGCTCCTCTGTCACTCCTCTCGGGATGTTTTCCTGGAGGTTACATCACAGCTACTGGATAATACTGTTGAAGTGAGCGCACCTCAGACTGCCTGCTGAGAACCAATGCTACTCACTCACTCAGTGTCAACGAGTAGGACAGTTCTGTCTTTTCTAGGGCAATTCCACAGCAACAGAATGACTCTGAAACTCAGATTTTTCACATTAAAAGTATACCAAACAAATACCATTGATTGCAAAGTTAAACAAGCCACACACCTCTATGCACAAGGACTACTTTTGACAATTTCCACTGACAATTGTACAAAAACACATTTACTCAAAGAACAGTGCAGATGTAAAGTTTAGTAACAGAATGACGGTAAAATCTCCCTTTTTGTGTGACCATATCTGCTCCGAATAAAGATTCATAGATGTCTGCAGAAACAATGGGCTGTAAAGCTACGATATGGCACCTTGAGATTGAAAAATATTTATTTTGATTGTTGAACTACAGTAAGTGAAGTGGATTAACACCCGGGAACAGAATGATGGTAACAGAATGACATCATGGGTCGCTGATCTGTACAACAGTCGTGGCCAAAAGTTTTGAGAATGCTGCTTCAGTGTCTTTAGATATTTTTGGCAGATGTTACTATGGAATACTGAAGTATAATTACAAGCATTTCATAAGTGTCAAAGGCTTTTATTGACAATTACATGAAGTTGATGCAAAGAGTCAATATTTGCAGTGTTGACCCTTCTTTTTCAAGACCACTGCAATCCGCCCTGGCATGCTGTCAATTAACTTCTGGGCCACATCCTGACTTTTTTCTGACTGATGGCAGCCCATTCTTGCATAATCAATGCTTGGAGTTTTGTGTTTTTTTGTTTGTCCACCTGCCTCTTGAGGATTGACCACAAATTCTCAATGGGATTAAGGTCTGGGGAGTTTCCTGGCCAGGGACCCAATATATCAATGTTTTGTTCCCCGAGCCACTTAGTTATGGCAAGGTTCTCCATCATAGATGGAGATGCACTCACACCTGATGCACTCACACCTGCCTGCTGCCATGCCTTGGTCATTGTATTTTGTGTTTTTGTTTATATGTTTGGGTAGGCCAGGGTGTGACATGGGTTTATATGTTGTTTTCGTATTGGGGTTTGTATTATTTGGGATCGCGGCTGATTAGGGGTGTTGTATAGGCTTGGCTGCCTGAGGCGATTCTCAATCAGAGTCAGGTGATTCTCGTTGTCTCTGATTGGGAACCGTATTTAGGGAGCCATAGTTTCGCTTTGTATTTCGTGGGTGATTGTTCCTGTCTCTGTGTAGTGTTCACCAGATAGGCTGTAATAGGTTTCTCGTTCCGTTTGTTGTTTTTGTATTTATCAGTTATTTCAGGTACCGCGATTACTTCATTAAAGTCATGAGTAACCAACACGCTGCATTTCGGTCCGACTCTCTTCCTTCAACAGACGAACGCCGTTACAGAATCACCCACCACTCACGGACCGAGCAGTGTGTAAACTGGCAGCGACAGCGACAGCTTCAGCAGCGAAAGGAGGACGTTATGGACGGTAGAGGCATGGAGTATACGACGTGGCAAGAAATCGACAGGTGGGCGGCCGACCCAGAGAGCGTGCAGGCGCCCGCCTGGGATTCGCTGCAGCAATGCGAAGAGGGCTATAGGCGAATGGAGTCAATAAAAAAGAGAAGGCGGCGCAGAGCGAAAACCGAAAGTCACCCCAAAAAATTTATTGGGGGGTGGCTCAGGGAGAGTATGGCTGAGTCAGGAGATAGACCTGAGCCAACTCTCCTTGTTTATCGTGAGGAGCCAAGGAGGAGACCAGAACCAGAGCCAGTGTTAGAGGTGAGCGAAGCAGAGACTGTGAAGGAGTTAATGGGGAAAGTGGAGTGGAGAGTAATGAGGGAGTTGCTAGCTAGATACAATATTCGTCCGACGGATCGTGTCGGGGATTTGATAGCACCTGAGTTAGCGCACTATACTCAACCTGAGGTGCTTGTTAGTCGGCTGGTGAAGTTGGTGCCTGCCTCACGCACCAGGCCTCCTGTGCACATCCCTAGCCTTGCACGTCCTGTGCCCACACTGCTCTCAATATCTCCTGTACGCCTTCACGGTCTAGCCCATCCTGTGCCACCTCCACACTCCAGTCCTCCGGTGGCAGCTCCCCGCACCAGGCTTCCTGTGCGTGTCCTCGATCCTGTAGCACCTGTTCCAGCACCACGCACCAGGCCTTCAGTGCGCCTCGCCTGTTCAGCGCAGCCAGCGCTTTTCTCCTCTCCTGCGCTGCCGGAGTCTCCCACCTGTTTAGCGCAGCCAGAGCCTTTCTCCTCTCCTGCGCTGCCGGAGTCTCCCGTCTGCCAGTGCCGCCAGTCTGCCCAGCGCCGCCAGTGCTCCCAGTCTGCCCAGCGCCGCCAGTGCTCCCAGTCTGCCCAGCGCCGCCAGTCTGCCCAGCGCCGCCAGTCTGCCCAGCGCCGCCAGTCTGCCCAGCGCCGCCAGTGCTCCCAGTCTGCCCAGTGCCGCCAGTCAGCCCAGCGTCGCCAGTCTGCCCAGCGTCGTCAGTCTGCCCAGCGCCGCCAGTCTGCCAGGATCCGCCAGAAGTGCCAGTCAGCCAGGATCTGCCAGTCTGCAGAGAGCTGTCAGCCTGCATGGAGCAGTCAGAGCTGTCAGTCTGCATGAAGCAGCCAGAGATATCAGTCTGTAAGAAGCAGCCAGAGCTGTCAGTCTGCATAGAGCAGCTAGATCCGCCAGTCAGCCATGATCTTCTAGATCTGCCAGACAACCAGTCTCTTCCAGATCTGCCAGACAACCAGTCTCTTCCAGATCTGCCAGACAACCAGTCTCTTCCAGATCTGCCAGTCAACCAGTCTCTTCCAGATCTGCTAGTCAACCAGTCTCTTCCAGATCTGCTAGTCAACCTGAATCTTCCAGATCTGCCAGACAACCAGTCTCTTCCAGATCTGCCAGACAACCAGTCTCTTCCAGATCTGCCAGTCAACCTGAATCTTCCAGTTCCGCCAGCCAGCCAGGATTTACCGGAGCCTATTACCTGCCTGAGCTTCATCTCAGTACTGGGCTTCTTCTCAGTACTGGGCTTCCTCTCAGTACTGGGCTTCCCCTCTGTCCTGGGCTGCTTCTGTCCCGAGATGCCCCTCTGTCCCGAGCTGCCCCTCTGTCCCGAGCTGCCCCTCAGTCACGAGCTGCCCCTCAGTCCAGTGGGGATCTGGGTGAGGACTATTAGGCCATGGTCGGCGGAGAGGGTGGATTATCCCAGGACGCGAAGGGGAGGAACAAGGACATTAATGGAGTGGGGTCCACGTCCCGAGCCGGAGCCGCCACCATGGACAGACGCCCACCCGGACCCTCCCTATGGTTTGAGGTGCGTCCGGGAGTCCGCACCTTAGGGGGGGGGTTCTGTTACGCCTTGGTCATTGTATTTTGTGTTTTTGTTTATATGTTTGGGTAGGCCAGGGTGTGACATGGGTTTATATGTTGTTTTCGTATAGGGGTTTGTATTATTTGGGATCGCGGCTGATTAGGGGTGTTGTATAGGCTTGGCTGCCTGCGGCGATTCTCAATCAGAGTCAGGTGATTCTCGTTGTCTCTGATTGGGAACCGTATTTAGGGAGCCATAGTTTCGCTTTGTATTTCGTGGGTGATTGTTCCTGTCTCTATGTAGTGTTCACCAGATAGGCTGTAATAGGTTTCTCGTTCCGTTTGTTGTTTTTGTATTTATCAGTTATTTCATGTACCGCGATTACTTCATTAAAGTCATGAGTAACCAACACGCTGCATTTCGGTCCGACTCTCTTCCTACAACAGACGAACGCCGTTACAAGTAATGTATCCTGAATAGGTACACAAAGGTAGAAATACCTTAATATCCTCCTTTGCATGTTTAGGTATTATTCTACACAATGGCTATTATTCTAATGAGCTCCGCCCCCTAACAAGACCAAATTTGGTTGGTCCGAACTGGACCAAATCTGTACCCATCTATGTTTCACAAGTTTGGACCTCAGTACAGCACAGCAGAGTAAATTGGAGTTCAGTACTGTAAAGTATAGTACAGTACTGTGCTGAATTGTACTGACATACTCTACTTTTATTTTCTTTACAGTACTGTACTGTACTGTGCTGTCCAAACTTGTGAAAGAGACATCTATGATTGGTTTAGATATAGACTCTTAGATTTTAAACTTGTCAAACAGCCGTCTATGATTGGTTTAGATATAGACTCTTAGTTTTTAAACTTGTGAAAGAGACATCTATGATTGGTTTAGATATAGACTCTTAGATTTTAAACTTGTCAAACAGCCGTCTATGATTGGTTTAGATATAGACTCTTAGTTTTTAAACTTGTGAAAGAGACATCTATGATTGGTTTAGATATAGACTCTTAGATGTTAAACCTGTGAAACAGACATCTATGATTGGTTTAGATATAGACTCTTAGTTTTTAAACTTGTGAAACAGACAATTAGTGATAGTCAGTAACTATTCCACACCACCAACTAGAAAAGTTATTACAGTGTTATTACAATGGCTATGTCAGTATGATTTGGATAACTTTTTCATTATCAATAGTATACCCCTAATGGGCACATTTTGAGCTCAATAGAGCAAAATGAATAGCATTCTGCCTACATGAATTGCTGTATGGAAAACGATGGCATGCTGTATTGAATGGCCATTTGAGTGGTATCCCCTTCTGCTGTTTTCAGTGCAGTCCACTGTTGCAGTGTTTCAGGGGAATAAAGGTGTTTGAATGTGAGCTCTTTTCCGGAGCCAGTGGATTTTCTTCCATCCTCCACGTTGACTGCTGACGTGAGCCACAGGAAGTAGTTAACGGGAGCAGGAGTGTGTGTGTGACTCGTTGTGGCTAGGGTGAATTAAACAGCTGTGTTTCAGGCACACTCTCTCTCTCTCTCGCTCTCTCTCTCTGCGGTGATATTGAGCCTGATGTTCATTCCACACACATCCACTGTGACTTTGCCTCCGTTCTGTTCCTACACCACTGGCCTGCTGGCTCTGGCTATGATGACTGAATGAAGGCAGCCATTACTCCATGAATCAGAGAAGCTCTATACAATATAAACTCCTCCTCATCAGATGGGGGCCCACCACAAATTAGTAGCGCTTGTCTAGGAAATATGACAAACCGCACTGAACATAATCATAAATGTCACCAAACCAAATGAGTGGGAAAAAGAAGAGCAAACAACTGTTGAATGAATATGGTGACAGGGCCTCAATCAGCTGATGCCAATATCAAAAAGTGTATATGAGTTATTGTGTGTATACTGTTGGTTGAGTTGTAAATTAGGAGTGTTCCCACCCAATGTCTTCTGCACATAGTGGATACTCACAACTATTCTTCTTCCTCCCCAGTTCCCAGAGTGTGGCTTCTTTGGCATGTATGACAAAATCCTGCTCTTCCGCCATGACTTGAACTCTGAGAACATCCTCCAGAGGCTGACGTCAGCAGAGGATATCCACGAGGGAGATCTGATAGAGGTGGTGCTCTCTGGTGAGTAGTACTGATCTGAGTTCAGCTCTAAGGGTTTTATTCACTTTTTCACTTGTTCTGTAGGCTATCTGTACTAATTCAGTGAGGCTTCTCTAAATCAAATCTGTGTGCCGTACAGTACTGTTTCACTCCTATCTAAAGCGCACCTCCAGAGACACAGGTGGCTAGTTTCCCCTCTCTTTTCCTGTCACACGTGATTTCAGTTTCCTGCTGACTATTAAGTGTAACAAACACTGTCTTGTAAAAGGATTCTGTTCCATCCGTCTCTATTGGGAAGCACCTGGACTGGACATCCCTCTCTCCCCGGTGTAGAACTAGAAGCATTGTCTGCATGGATCCAGACATAATATAACTCTGGTCCCGGATCGATCTGATCTGCTGGTGTATATCAGTGAGCCCCAGGCGAGTCTATTCATGAGACCACTGGTTTCCTCTGTCTCTTTCCCTCTGGGTTCAGACGGTTGACAGGTGACAGCCTCAGTGCCGCACCTGGATGACTGTGTGAGGTCAGAGTAATTCCACATCCGCAAGCTCTACAACGACACTGCTACTTTGTCTTAGCCTTGTAGTTGGCCTACATCTGCTGAGGAGATCGACGTGTGTCAAACTGGTGCAATACAATCTCAAAAATGTGTTGCTGTTCTAGTCTGGCAGACTGAAAACAGGAATTTTCTAATTATACTATTTATCGTTCCCTTAGTTGCTTCTCATTTAAATGAATACTTTAAACACACCATTCATTCCGGTGAATTCTTTGAGACCTGTTGTTCAGTTATGTGACTGAGAGAGACAAACAGCTCAGTGGTTTGGTCTAAAACCTCCCTCACTGTTAGAGGCCAGAGCTGATTTCTCTTGGCGCTGGACTCAAAGGGCCTGGCTTGTTTTCTCTGCAGTAAGTGATTGTAGTGGACCAACTGAGTATAAACAGGCTGGGCTGTGCAGGGCGGCTCTGAAAAGAGTGGACAGGTCATCCCTAACCAGGGGGTTGGACATGGAGAGAGGGCTGTTTGCTCCAAGAATCCCACTCACTGTTTGTTTCCCACTCAGTTTCCCTCCTATTTTTACAGGATATAACATACAAAATGGATGTATACGCATGTGAAAATTCTATTTATTTTATAGATCTTTTAGCCTGTGAAGAATGCTACAAACAATAACCTTTTGAATTATGTCTGATGGACACTTGTGAAGCCTGATTAGTCAAAAATGAAAACAAACAGACATCACATTGATTTCAGGCCTGCTGCTTGTGAAAAACTCTTTATTGGCTCAATCTTCTGTGGGGATTGATGCAAAATATCTCAAACTCCATTTCATAAAATTGAGGCCGTTAATTTTCCTTGATGTGTTTGAAAAGCCCATGAATACCTTCTTTCATGTGTTTGTGCCAGGGAGCTATGAACAGTGTGATGGCATGTGATTTTTTAAAAGTTCTTTCTCCGCTTTGAAGTTTAACCCAAAATCTGGTTCTCCAAAGACATTTTTTGTTTCAGATGTCTCATACCTTAGCTCAGGGGATCTCAAAGTGTGGTGTGCAGGGGGTCCGTGGCCAGATAAAGAAATATATACAGTATATCAAAATGTTTAACCATATTAGCTAAAGTAACATTCTAGTCAACATAGATAATAGAACTAATGTGTTAGTTAACCTGCTACAGTCATGTAGTAACGTTATAGTGTATAGTCAGTAAGCAGTTACACCGGCGGTCCCCAGGGGCAATAAATGAATCAAACCAAAAGCTAACCTTGACTTGGAAGAGTTCCAGTGTTGTGTTGGATAGTCATAGCCAGCCAGCTAGCATAGCATTCCTCTGTTTGAGCCCGGTGATTGAATAACTAAACAAGTCAGCTGCATTTGCTAGCTATGTAAGTGAAACTGAAAGTGAAAAAAATGACACTCTTTCTCCTGCTTCTCCTTTATTTTTGAAGAAATTCATTTGTTCAAAACTGTTAAACTATTGTCTTTCTCTCTCTTTGAGTCAACTACTCAACACATTTTATGCACTGCAGTGCTAGCTAGCTGTAGCTTATGTTTTCGGGACTAGATACATTCTCTGATCCTTTGATTGGGTGGACAACAGTTTATGCTGCAATAAATAAGTTTTTATTTATTTAACTTTTATTGAACTAGACAAGTCAGTTAAGAACATATTCTTATTTACAATGAAGGCCTACCCGGGCCAAACCCAGACAACGCTGGGCTAATTGTGCGCTGCCTTATGGGACTCCCAATCACTGCCGGTTGTGATATAGCCTGGCATCGAACCAGGGTCTGTAGTGACTCCTCTAGCACTGAGATGCAGTGCCTTAGACCGCTGTGCCACCCGGGAGACGTCCTCCAGAAGTTATCATAATTACTGTGTAAGTCTATGGAAGGGGGTGAAAACCAAGAGCCTCCTAGGTTTTGTATTGAAGTCAATGTACAAAGAGGAGGACGGAAGCTAGCTGTCCTCCAGCTACACCATGGTGCTACCCTACAGAGTGCTGTTGAGGCTACTATAGACCTTTATTTCAAAACAGTGTTTTAATCAATTATTTGGTAACTTGAATATATTTAGTATAGTTTTATCTAAAAAGGATAACTTTTTTAATGTTGTAAAATGTTTATTTTTATGAAATTAACTGAGGCGCATGGTCCTCCTTTTCCTCCTCTGAGGAGCCTCCACTGATAAAGTTAATGAAATATATATTATTCATATGGAGTTGGTGTGTGTCCATATGTATCTCGTCATGGCAACAGCTACAGAGAATGCCCCTGGTGCAGCTTGCATGGGATGCTGGGATTTCATCTTGATCTTATTAGAGAACTGAACCTGAAAAAAACACCCATGAACTCACTGAAACACAAAACCCCACACAAATAGTTAGTGACATCACACAGGGTTTTTCACCTAAATTCTGGTATAAAAGATTCCCTTGTTGGTCAGTGGTAACACCACAAAAGCATAAATGACTGCAAAATAATTGTGACAAAGAGACTTCTCTGTATAGATTATATTGATTTGGACCTGATCTGCTACTTCTCACTGCCAGTTCTGGCCCTTAGGGGATGCAATTGCACAGTTTTGGTAGCAAATATCTATCTCTTAGTTCACAGGAGTGACTCATCCAAGATGTGAATAACTGTCCCTTCCAAGAATGACCTCATAAAGTCCCTCTAACACAAACCACAACAGCTATGAACTCAACCATACTATGAACTCATCTCAATAACCCATTATCATTATGTGATCCTGTTCTGTTGAATGTCTGTCTGTCTGGTCTTTAGTGTGCTCTGTAATGCCAGATCACTCTGAAACAGATAACGGTGAGACAACCTCATTTCTGCTGTACTGACCCCTACTGTAAGGAGGCTGTTGTAGCACTGTGTTGTTCATGGGATGGTATAGCACTGGCCCTAGTGAGAAAAACCATGACCTCGGAACAGAACATATTTTCCCTCTGGCGTCTCCCGCTGTTCCTGAGTGCCTCCCATATGAGTTTATAGGGTACTTCCCAGGTCAGACTGTCAGATACGGATGCGTTGACTCCACCATGTGAACAGTTTGTTCCCTGGATCTGAGTTCTAGCTAGTTCTATGCGCACAGACATACCAGATCATCTGACTATTAACGGATGACAAAACAGCATCACATTCCTTTGCATTACAGTGTACACTAAACATATTCATTTAATTCCTTTTCTTCTTTTTGTCATTTTCGTTCTTTGGTTCCTGTGTTTGAAGTTTATTTGCTTTCCTTTAGTTTTGTTTGCCATGTTTTTGTTTTAAGTTGTCTCTGGATTGCAGCTTTAGCCACAGTAGGGGACTTCCAGATCCGGCCTCATGCTCTATATGTCCACTCCTACAAAGCGCCCACCTTCTGTGACTACTGTGGGGAGATGCTGTGGGGCCTCGTCCGCCAGGGGCTCAAATGTGAAGGTAAACACACACACACACACACACACACACACACACACACACACACACACACACACACACACACACACACACACACACACACACACACACACACACACACACACACACACACACACACACACACAGGAGACTGCTGAGGGGAGGACGGCTTACAATAATGGCTGGAATGGAGTGAATGGAATGGTTTCCAGACACATGGAAACCATGTGTTTGATGTCTTTGATACCATTCCATTGATTCCGTTCCATCCATTACTATGAGCTCATCCTCCCTAATTAAGGTGCCACCAGCCGCCTGTGGCACACACTCACACAAGCTGTCTTTCACATGAAAGCTGGGGGGAAATGTGAACCTAATCCCAAGGTGTCAAATTTTTACCTGACTCATACACTCACGCACACACAAATCAAACAGGCCCTTCTCTTGGTCCAGTCTGAGGGGTACATTAAGGCTGGTAGGGCCGTGCAGCAGGAAGCCTCAGTGGAGTGTGTGACTTCCCCCCATTACTAAAGCAGGCCTTTGAAGAGCCGGCCTCTTTGAATGGAGCCCAGTGTACTGATGCCAAGCGTTGGACTCAGCCTTCAAAGGCTCCTTAGTGCTGCTCTACCCTCTCAGATGGATCCAGCCTGTCCATCAGTATAGCACAACCTTTCCCAGGGCCAGTCAGGACAGGAATGCAACAGACACTCAGATTGGAGGAAAGAATTGGACTGTTATAGCTAGTTAAATTACATTGAAATGTGGAAATGTGGAATGTAGAATTGCATGTAGTTTGTTATCAGTGGATCAGATCAATTTTATTCCCTGCTATTTTCATGCCACTAAAAATCCTTTAAAGCTTTATCCGAGGAAGAATGTGATCCATTGACTGCATGTAGAGCCCTCTTGTGGACATGTAAGAGAATGGTGGGGATAATCAAATTGATGCTTCCCTACTGTACTAACGTACTGATTTTCCTTCTTGAGACAGATTATTCCAAATCAAATCAAATTTGATTTGTCACATACACATGGTTAGCAGATGTTAATGCGAGTGTAGCGAAATGCTTGTGCTTCCAGTTCCGACAATGCAGTAATAACCAACGAGTAATCTAACCCAACAAGTGTAAAGGGATGAAGAATATGTACATAAAGATATATGAATGAGTGATGGTACAGAACGGCATAGGCAAGATGCAGTAGATGGTATCGGGTACAGTATATACATATGAGATGAGTAATGTAGGGTATGTAAACATTATATTAAGTGACATTGTTTAAAGTGGCTAGTGATACATGTATTACATGTATGGCAGCAGCCACTCAATGTTAGTGGTGGCTGTTTAACAGTCTGATGGCCTTGAGATAGAAGCTGTTTTTCAGTCTCTCGCTCCCTGCTTTGATGCACCTGTACTGACCTCGCCTTCTGGATGATAGCTGGGTGAACCGGCAGTGGCTCGGGTGGTTGTTGTCCTTGATGATCTTTATGGCCTTCCTGTGACATCGGGTGTAGGTGTCCTGGAGGGCAGGTAGTTTTCCCCTGGTGATGTGTTGTGCAGACCTCACTACCCTCTGGAGAGCCTTATGGTTGTAGGCGGAGCAGTTGCCGTACCAGCCCAACAGGAGGCTCTCGATTGTGCATCTGTAAAAGTTTGTGAGTGCTTTTGGTGACAAGCAGAATTTCTTCAACCTCCTGAGGTTGAATAGGCGCTGCTGCGCCTTCTTCACCACGCTGTCTGTGTGGGTGGACCAATTTAGTTTGTCCATGATGTGTACGCCGAGGAACTTAAAACGTTCTACCCTCTCCACTACTGTCCCGTTGATGTGGATAGGGGGGTGCTCCCTTTGATGTTTCCTGAAGTCCACGATCATCTCCTTTGTTTTGTTGACGTTGAGTGTGAGGTTATTTTCCTGACACCACACTCCGAGGGCCCTCACCTTCTCCCTGTAGGCTGTCTCGTTGTTGTTGGTAATCAAGCCTACCACTGTAGTGTCGTCTGCAAACTTGATGATTGAGTTGGAGGCGTGCATGGCCACACAGTCGTGGGTGAACAGGGAGTACAGGAGGGCTCAGAACACACCCTTGTGGGGCCCCAGTGTTGAGGATCAGCGGGGTGGAGATGTTGTTACCTACCCTCACCACCTGGGGGCGGCCCGTCAAGAAGTCCAGTACCCAGTTGCACAGGGCGGGGTCGAGATCCAGGGTCACGAGCTTGATGAGGAGTTTGGAGGGTACTGTGGTGTTAAATGCTGAGCTGTAGTCGATGAACAGCATTCTCACATAGGTATTCCTCTTGTCCAGATGCGTTAGGGCAGTGTAGAGTGTGGTTGCGATTGCGTCGTCTGTGGGCCTATTGGGGCGGTAAGCAAATTGGAGTGGGTCTAGGGTGTCCGGTAGGGTGGAGGTGATATGGTCCTTGACTAGTCTCTCAAAGCACTTCATGATGACGGAAGTGAGTCGTTTAGCTCAGTTACCTTAGCTCTCTTGGGAACAGGAACAATGGTGGCCCTCTTGAAGCATGTGGGAACAGCAGGACGTGTCTCAATATGTCTTCACAAATATCTCAAGACATGTATATGGCTATGAAGTGTTGCATGGCTGAGTTTATCAAGCCCCAATGCCGACATCCAAAGCAACAGTCTGTTTGTGTTTGTTGCGTGTAGCATGTACTGTACAGGATGTGTGTTATTCTTCATGTGTAATCAGTGACCCCTGTGTCCTGTGTACTTCCAGGTTGTGGGCTGAACTACCACAAGCGCTGTGTCTTCAAGATCCCCAACAACTGCAGTGGGGTGAGGAAGAGACGTCTGTCCAACGTGTCCCCGCCGGGCCCCTCGCTCTCAGTCCCCCGGCCCCTCCCTGGTCCCACAGAACATGCTGTGGTCGTCCTGGAGGAGGTAAGACCTACGCTTCCATTGGTGGAGAGAGATGTCCTGTGGTAAAGATACATTCTGTACAATGTAAAGAGCTTTGAGACCCAGTCAAAGGGTCTATGTAAATGCATTTCCTTATAAAGTTACACCCTTGCACAGTTTATTGCTTACAAAGTGAAAATTGTGTACCTCAACGTCCCTTATGAATGTACTGTAGGGTTTTAATCTACAGCACAGTTACTAACCAGTTCTAATTACTTTCTTATATGTTCAATGTGATTGTAATCTAACTGTTATTCTGATTGAGACACATTTGTCAGTTGGCAAAACATCAACTACCAGGTGTAATTGTCTAAGTTTGTCTGCCAAATCTCTTGAAATATCTTATTGTGAAACACGACAGCAAATTGAATTTAATAAGATAGGATTATGAAACTTGTTTGTATGAGGCTAGCTGGATGGAGGCTAGCTGGATGGAATATTCTCAATGGTTGACCAGTGCTTATGAAAGGTCAATGCAAATTCAGTTAGACTAATGAAATGAAACACTTGTTAATTCTAGCCCATGTTTGTGTATTTTGTACTGTGTTGCTGTCTCGCTCATTGAACGGACACGCCATCCCTCCCCTCCTTCCCTCTTTTGCTATGTCCTTCCTTCCTCACTTCCCCTTAACCTTGGTTCACATACTTGTTCCATCTGCCCCTCCTTCCCTCTCTCCTTTCTTTCTTCCTTCCTTCCTTCCACCTCCTCCTCTCCTTCCCTCTGTCCCCTGCAGCAGCGCTCCCACCAGGAGGCAGGGAAGAGGATCCTGTCGTGGAGTGGCCGGCCCATCTGGATGGAGAAGATGGTGCTGGGACGAGTCAAGGTGCCTCACACCTTCGCCATCCACACCTACACCCGGCCAACCATTTGTCAGTACTGCAAACGTCTGCTCAAGGGCCTGTTCCGCCAGGGCATGCAGTGCAAAGGTGATATCCTACCTTCCTTTGTCTCTGTTTCTCTGTATACCCCTCAGTCATTATCTGCCTTGACTGCTTGACCTTACTGTCGCTAGAGCTCCAGATTGTGCTATTAAATCAATGTTTTCTGTACTTTCTTTTCAGATTGTAAATTCAATTGCCATAAGCGGTGTGCATCAAAGGTACCAAGAGACTGCTTGGGCGAGGTTTCCTTCAATGGAGGTAGTTTCTGTTTTATTTCACATTGATATCATGCCCATGTCATGAGTCATACAGTAGCTGAGTAGCACATCTGTCGTTGTGTGTGTCCACAGAGCCTGCCAGCCCAGGGCCTGACTCTGACAGTACCATGGAGGTGGATAGTAGTGATGTGGAGAGCACCAGAGGACTACTGGATGACTCTGAGGAACCTTCAACCCCAGAACACAAGATGTTCTACATAGACTCTCCTTTCCTGGACCGCGAGAAGGACGAGGAGCCCATCAAGACCATCAGGTATTTACGTTAACTTATAGAGTAATAGTTGTGTACACAAAGACAGTTGAAGTTGGACATTTACATACACTTAGGTTGGAGTCATTAAAACACGGTTTTTAACCACTCCCCAAATTTCTTATTAACTATCTATAGTTTTGGCTAGTCGGTTAGGTGCATGACACTTTGTGCATGACACAAGTAATTTTTCCAAACAATTGTTTACAGACAGATCATTTCACTTATAATTCACTGTATCACAATTCCAGTGGGTCAGAAGTTTACATACACTAAGTTGACTGTGCCTTTAAACAGCTTGGAAAATTCCAGAAAATGATGTCATGGCTTTAGAAGCTTCTGATAGGCTAATTGACAGGCGGCAGGTAGCCTAGCGGTTAGAGCGTTGGACTATTAACTGAATCACCGAGCTGACAAGGTAAAAATCTGCCGTTCAGCCCCTGAACAAGGCAGTTAACCCACTGTTCCTAGGCTGTCATTGAAAATAAGAATTTGTTCTTAACTGACTTGCCTAGTTAAATAAAGGTAAAATACAATTTAAAAATTTAAACTTGAGTCAATTGGAGATGTATTTCAAGGCCTACCTTCAAACTCAGTGCCTCTTTTACTTGACATCATGGGAAAATCAAAAGAAATCAGCCAAGACCTCAGAAAAAAAATGCAGACCTCCACAAGTCTGGTTCATCCTTGGGAGCAATTTCCAAACGCCTGAAGGTACCACGTTCATCTGTACAAACAGTAGTAGGCAAGTATAAACACCATGGGACCACGCAGCCATCATACCGCTCAGGAAGGAGATGCGCTCTGTCTCCTAGAGATGAACGTAATTTGGTGAGAAAAATGCAAATCAATCCCAGAACAACAGCAAAGGACCTTGTGAAGATGCTGGAGGAAACGTGTACAAAAGTATCTATATCCACAGTAAAAAAATATCTATATCCACAGTAAAACGAGTCCTATATTGACATAACCTGAAAGGCCGCTCAGCAAGGAAGAAGCCACTGCTCCAAAACCGGCATAAAAAAGCAAGACTACAGTTTGCAACTGCACATGGGGACAAAGATCGTACTTTTTGGAGAATGTCCTCTAGTCTGATGAAACAAAAATAGAACTGTTTGGCCAAAATGACCATTGTTATGTTCGGAGGAAAAAGGGGGAGGCTTGCAAGCCAAAGAACACTATCCCAACCGTGAAGCACAGGGGTGGCAGCGTCATGTTGTGGGGGTGCTTTTCTGCAGGAGGGACTGGTGCACTTCACAAAATAAATGGCATCATGAGGGAGGACAATTATGTGGATATATTGAAGCAACATCTCAAGACATCAATCAGGAAGTTAAAGCTTGGTTGCAAATGGGTCTTCCAAATGGACAATGACCCCAAGCATACTTGCAAAATGGCTTAAGGACAACAAAATCAAGGTATTGGAGTGACCATCACAAGGCCCTGACCTCAATCCCATAGAAAATTTGTGGGCAGAACTGTAAAAGCGTGTGTGAGCAAGGCCTACAAACCTGACTCAGTTTCACCAGCTCTGTCAGGAGGAATGGGCCAAAATTCACCCAACTTATTGTGGGAAGCTTGTGAAAGGCTACCCGAAACGTTTTACCCTCGTTAAACAATTTAAAGCCCATGCTACCAAATACCAATTGAGTGTATGTAAACTTCTGACCCACTGGGAATGTGATGAAATAAATAAAAGCTTAAATAAATCATTCTCTCTTGTATTATTTTGACATTTCACACACTTAAAATAAAGTGGTGATCCTAACTGACCTAAGACAAGGAATTTTTACTTGTATTCAATGTCAGGATTTGTGAAAACTGAGTTTAAATGTATTTGGCTACGGTGTATGTAAACTTCCGACTTCAACTGTATCTATCTAACTTCTTCCTTGCTTCCTTTCCATTTTTGCTCAGGTCCAGGTTGCTGCTAAGTACTTTGTGACAAATGTTTTAATAAAAATAGCTGTGTGTGTGTGTGTGTGTGTGTGTCCAGCCCATCCACCAGCAGTAACATCCCTCTGATGCGGGTGGTCCAGTCCATCAAACAGACCAAGAGGAGGAGCTCCACCATGGTGAGGGAGGGCTGGATGGTCCACTACACCAGCAGAGACAACCTGAGGAAGAGACACTACTGGAGACTGGACACCAAGAGCCTCAGCCTGTTCCAGAACGACACTGGAGCCAAGTTTTATAAGGTGAGAGAGTAAGATGGTGCCGGAGAAGAAGGCAGGCATTTTACGTGCCCCCAACCGATTCTGTTTTTCGTTTGCTGATTTGTATTGTTTGTAACATACTTTTTTTGTTAGTAGTTGTCGCTACCATCTCTTATGACCGAGAATAACTTCTGGACATCAGGACTGCGATTATTCACCATGGACTGGCATAATCCTTTTTGTTCATTAACGAGTCTGACGAGGCCGACACGAACGATATGCTGCTTTCTCGCGAACAGGCCCGGATCCCCGTGATTTGCGTGAAGAGGAGGCTGTCAGGATTTGGCCAGGGTTGTTCCGTTTTTTGGTCACTAGATGCCCCCATTGTGCCTTTTGACCTTTTGTTTTCCCTTGATCCCCATTATTATTTGCACCTGTGCCTCGTTTCCCCTGATTGTATTTAAACCCTTTGTTTTACTCAGTTCTTTTCTCTGTGTTTGTATGTTAGCACCCAGCCCTAGTACATTTACATTTACATTTAAGTCATTTAGCAGACGCTCTTATCCAGAGCGACTTACAAATTGGTGCATTCACCTTATGACATCCAGTGGGACAGTCACTTAACAATAGTGCATCTAAAACTTAGGGGGGGTGGGGTGAGAGGGATTACTTAACCTATCCTAGGTATTCCTTAAAGAGGTGGGGTTTCAGGTGTCTCCGGAAGGTGGTGATTGACTCCGCTGTCCTGGCGTCGTGAGGGAGTTTGTTCCACCATTGGGGGGGCCAGGGCAGCGAACAGTTTTGACTGGGCTGAGCGGGAGCTGTACTTCCTCAGTGGTAGGGAGGCGAGCAGGCCAGAGGTAGATGAACGCAGTGCCCTTGTTTGGGTGTAGGGCCTGATCAGAGCCTGGAGGTACTGAGGTGCCGTTCCCCTCACAGCTCCGTAGGCAAGCACCATGGTCTTGTAGCGGATGCGAGCTTCAACTGGAAGCCAGTGGAGAGAACGGAGGAGCGGGGTGACGTGAGAGAACTTGGGAAGGTTGAACACCAGACGGGCTGCGGCGTTCTGGATGAGTTGAAGGGGTTTAATGGCACAGGCAGGGAGCCCAGCCAACAGCGAGTTGCAGTAATCCAGACGGGAGATGACAAGTGCCTGGATTAGGACCTGCGCCGCTTCCTGTGTGAGGCAGGGTCGTACTCTGCGGATGTTGTAGAGCATGAACCTACAGGAACGGGCCACCGCCTTGATGTTAGTTGAGAACGACAGGGTGTTGTCCAGGATCACGCCAAGGTTCTTGGCGCTCTGGGAGGAGGACACAATGGAGTTGTCGACCGTGATGGCGAGATCATGGAACGGGCAGTCCTTCCCCGGGAGGAAGAGCAGCTCCGTCTTGCCGAGGTTCAGCTTGAGGTGGTGATCCGTCATCCACACTGATATGTCTGCCAGACATGCAGAGATGCGATTCGCCACCTGGTCATCAGAAGGGGGAAAGGAGAAGATTAGTTGTGTGTCGTCTGCATAGCAATGATAAGAGAGACCATGTGAGGTTATGACAGAGCCAAGTGACTTGGTGTATAGCGAGAATAGAAGAGGGCCAAGAACAGAGCCCTGGGGGACACCAGTGGTGAGAGCGCGTGGTGAGGAGACAGATTCTCGCCACGCCACCTGGTAGGAGCGACCTGTCAGGTAGGACGCAATCCAAGCGTGGGCCGCGCCGGAGATGCCCAACTCGGAGAGGGTGGAGAGGAGGATCTGATGGTTCACAGTATCGAAGGCAGCCGATAGATCTAGAAGGATGAGAGCAGAGGAGAGAGAGTTAGCTTTAGCAGTGCGGAGCGCCTCCGTGATACAGAGGAGAGCAGTCTCAGTTGAATGACTAGTCTTGAAACCTGACTGATTTGGATCAAGAAGGTCATTCAGAGAGAGATAGCGGGAGAGCTGGCCAAGGACGGCACGTTCAAGAGTTTTGGAGAGAAAAGAAAGAAGGGATACTGGTCTGTAATTGTTGACATCGGAGGGATCGAGTGTAGGTTTTTTCAGAAGGGGTGCAACTCTCGCTCTCTTGAAGACGGAAGGGACGTAGCCAACGGTCAGGGATGAGTTGATGAGCGAGGTGAGGTAAGGGAGAAGGTCTCCGGAAATGGTCTGGAGAAGAGAGGAGGGGATAGGGTCAAGCGGGCAGGTTGTTGGGCGGCCGGCCGTCACAAGACGCGAGATTTCATCTGAGAGAGGGGAGAAAGAGGTCAGAGCACAGGGTAGGGCAGTGTGAGCAGAACCAGCGGTGTCGTTTGACTTAGCAAACGAGGATCGGATGTCGTCGACCTTCTTTTCAAAATGGTTGACGAAGTCATCTGCAGAGAGGAGGAGGGGGGAGGGGGCGGAGGATTCAGGAGGGAGGAGAAGGTGGCAAAGAGCTTCCTAGGGTTAGAGGCAGATGCTTGGAATTTAGCGTGGTAGAAAGTGGCTTTAGCAGCAGAGACAGAGGAGGAAAATGTAGAGAGGAGGGAGTGAAAGGATGCCAGGTCCGCAGGGAGGCGAAGTTTTCCTCCATTTCCGCTCGGCTGCCCGGAGCCCTGTTCTGTGAGCTCGCAATGAGTCATCGAGCCACGGAGCGGGAGGGGAGGACCGAGCCGGCCTGGAGGATAGGGGACATAGAGAGTCAAGGGATGCAGAGAGGGAGGAGAGGAGGGTTGAGGAGGCAGAATCAGGAGATAGGTGGGAGAAGGTTTGAGCGGAGGGAAGAGATGATAGGATGGAAGAGGAGAGAGTAGCGGGGGAGAGAGAGCGAAGGTTGGGACGGCGCGATACCATCCGAGTAGGGGCAGTGTGGGAGGTGTTGGATGAGAGCGAGAGGGAGGAAAAGGATACAAGGCAGTGGTCGGAGACTTGGAGGGAGTTGCAGTGAGGTTAGTGGAAGAACAGCATCTAGTAAAGATGAGGTCGAGCGTATTGCCTGCCTTGTGAGTAGGGGGAAGGTGAGAGGGTGAGGTCAAAAGAGGAGAGGAGTGGAAAGAAGGAGGCAGAGAGGAAAGAGTCAAAGGTAGACGTGGGGAGGTTAAAGTCGCCCAGAACTGTGAGAGGTGAGCCGTCCTCAGGAAAGGAGCTTATCAAGGCATCAAGCTCATTGATGAACTCTCCGAGGGAACCTGGAGGGCGATAAATGATAAGGATGTTAAGCTTGAAAGGGCTAGTAACTGTGACAGCATGGAATTCAAAGGAAGCGATAGACAGATGGGTAAGGGGAGAAAGAGAGAATGACCACTTGGGAGAGATGAGGATCCCGGTGCCACCACCCCGCTGACCAGACGCTCTCGGGGTGTGCGAGAACACGTGGGCGGACGAAGAGAGAGCAGTAGGAGTAGCAGTGTTGTCTGTGGTGATCCATGTTTCCGTCAGTGCCAAGAAGTCGAGGGACTGGAGGGAGGCATAGGCTGAGATGAACTCTGCCTTGTTGACCGCAGATTGGCAGTTCCAGAGGCTACCGGAGACCTGGAACTCCACGTGGGTCGTGCGCGCTGGGACCACCAGAGTAGGGTGGCGCGGCCACGCGGTGTGGAGCGTTTGTATGGTCTGTGCAGAGAGGAGAGAACAGGGATAAACAGACACATAGTTGACAGGCTACAGAAGAGGCTACGCTAATGCAAAGGAGATTGGAATGACAAGTGGACTACACGTCTCGAATGTTCAGAAAGTTAAGCTACGTAGCAAGAATCTTATTGACTAAAATGATTAAAATGATACAGTACTGCTGAAGTAGGCCAGCTGGCAGTGGGTGCGTTGTTGACACTACACTAATCAAGTCGTTCCGTTGAGTGTAATAGTTTCTGCAGTGTTGCTATTCGGGGGCTAGCAGGCTAGCTAGCAGTGTTGTTTACGTTACGTTGCGTTAAAAGAACGACAATAGATGGCTAGCGAACCTAGAAAATCGCTCTAGACTACCCAATTATCTTTGATACAAAGACGGCTATGTAGCTAGCTAAGTAGCTAGCTACGATCAAACAAATCAAACCGTTGTACTGTAATGAAATGAAGTGAAAAAGTGATACAACCTGTGAATGCGACCGGGTAGTTGAGTTCTATACAGAAGACGTTGGCTAGCGTTGGCTAGCTAGCAGAGTTGGCTAGCTAGCAGAGTCACCTACGTTAAGGACGACAAATAGCTGGCTAGCTAACCTCGGTAAGTTAAGATAATCACTCTAAGACTACACACTCTAAACCTAAACAACACAATTATCTTGGATACGATGATACGAAGACAGCAAAGACAGCTATGTAGGTAGCTAACACTAAACTAATCAAGTCGTTCAGTTGAGTGTAATAGTAATAGTTTCTCAGTGCAGCTAATCAGTGGACGTTAGCTAGCTGGCTAGTGAAGACTACGTTAGGACGGCGAAATACGATAATTACGCAATTATCTTTGATACAAAGACGGCTATGTAGCTAGCTGAGAAGAAATTGCTAAGATAAGACAAATCAAACCGTTGTGATATAATGAAATATGATGAAAAAGTTATACTACCCGTTGGAGCGACGTGCAGATGCGACCACTCGCTCCAACCGGAACCGGAAGAATCATGTGAGCTCTTGTTGATCCCGGTGGACTCTCTTGTAGAGTTCTGTTTTTTGTTCTTGTTTGTTTGTTTTTGAGTATCTTTTGAGGATTTTTGTGCTGTGCCTTCCACCTTGTGGATTTTCCTTTTTGTCTTGGAGGATTGCCTTTGTTCTTGTGGAATTCCTTTTGAGGTTGTGGAGTTACATGTTTTCCTGAAGAACTTCACTTTTTACTTCATTAAATACACCGTCTCAAGTACTGCTGTGTCTGCCTCATCTTCTGGGTTCTGCTGACTATTCGTGGCTCAGTTGGTTTAGTGACTGTTTCTCACTCCGGAGACCCGGGTTCGTAACCGGGTCCTGACAGAAACACAGAGCCAGAAATTAACCCAGAGGCAGCCAGTTCCCAGGACCTTGTTGCCATGCTGTCCCACCACCAGGAGACTGTCCAACGCCGCGAAGCCGCCCTGGTTCAGCAAGAGGCCTTAATGGCTAGACATTCTCATCTTCTGTCGGAGATGCTGACTTCCATAAAGCAGATATCTGATCGACTTACCCCGGCAACAGTTCCCGTCCCAGTACCTCAGATTCACGTACCCATGGCAGTTAACCCTCTGGCTGAACCTCGTCTTCCACCTCCCCAACGGTTCTCAGGTGATCCAAGTGCTTGTAAAGGGTTTCTCACCCAATGTTCTCTCTCCTTCGAGCTGCAACCCTCGTCGTTCCCCACCGACCGGTCTAAGATCGCATATATCATCACCCTGCTGTCGGAAAAAGCCCTGGCCTGGGCTACTGCTGTGTGGGATGCCCATAGGTCCTGCTGTGCCAGCTACTCTGCCTTTTCTGAGGAATTCAAACGAGTGTTTCAAGGCCCAAGCAGTGGTCCTGACTCAGCCAAACAGCTCCTGACTCTCCACCAAGGTCGGCGCAGCGTGACGGACTATGCCATCCAGTTCCGCATGGTGGCAGCAGCGAGTGGCTGGAACAACGAGGCGCTCACGGTATGCTTTCTGAAAGGCCTTTCCGACACTATCCAAGATGAACTGGCCACTCGGGAACCACCGGACAATCTCGAGTCCCTGATCAAGTTGGCCTCACGCATTGACCAGCGTCTGAGAGAGAGAGAACTCATCCGTAGACCTCTAGCCCCTATCAGTCCCAGCTCCGAGTCCCCACCTTTATCCGCGCTGGCTCCACCGGAACCCATGCAGATTGGACGCATCTCCCAGGCTGAGAGAGACCGCCGGATGAGGGAGCGACGCTGTCTATATTGCGGCAAACCGGGCCATTTCCGTTCCACGTGTCCCGGGCTCCAGGGAAACGCTCTGTCCCGTACAGACCGGGGGGAACAGTAACGGGAAACATAACCTCCTCCCATCCGTCCAACTCCCGTCTGCTCATTCCAGTCATCCTTTCCTGGGACAACCACAAGCTTCACCTTCAAGCCTTGGTAGACTCTGGAGCCGCAGGTAACTTCATGGATGGTGTCTGGGCGAAGGAGAATGGCGTTCCCTCTGAACCTCTAAGTGACCCCATGAGGGTTACTACATTGGATGGAATCCCTTTGGGATCTGGACTTGTCACTCATGTCACTACCTCCTTGCGACTTTCAGTTTCACAACACCAGGAATTGATGAACTTTCATTTGATCTCCTGTTCCGAGTTCCCTCTCGTCCTTGGATACCCCTGGCTTCACAGCCATAACCCTCACATCGACTGGTCTGTGGGCACTATCAAGCAGTGGGGTCCTACGTGCCAAGCTACTTGTATTTTCCCGAATTCCCCGAGTTCTACTCCCGAGTCTTTAGAATCCATCAACCTGACCCGAGTTCCCGAGTGTTACCATGACCTCAAACTGGTATTTAGCAAACAGAGGGCCACCATGCTACCACCCCATAGAACTTATGATTGCCCCATCGAACTGTTTCCGGGCACTTGCCCCCCCAGGGGTTGGATGTTTTCCCTATCTCCACCCGAACGAGCTGCTATGGTTACCTACATCAAGGACGCTCTGGAAGCAGGCCTCATGCGTCCATCCACCTCCCCGGCGGGAGCAGGGTTTTTCTTTGTGGCCAAGAAAGACGGTGGATTACGTCCTTGCATCGACTACCGGGGACTCAATGCCATAACCGTCCGTAACCGTTACCCGCTACCCCTTATGGCCACAGCCTTCGAGCTGCTCCAGGAAGCAGTTGTTTTCACTAAGCTTGACCTGCGGAACGCATACCATCTTGTGCGGATCAGACCTGGTGACGAGTGGAAGACCGCTTTCAACACGCCTACTGGTCACTATGAATACTTGGTGATGCCCTTCGGCCTGACCAACGCCCCAGCGGTGTTCCAAGCGCTCATAAACAATGTTCTTAGGGATATGCTTAACATATTTGTGTTCGTTAACTTGGATGACATCCTCATCTTTTCGAGCTCTCTTCAAGAACACACAAAGCATGTCAGACAAGTACTCAAACGCCTCCTAGACAGCCATCTGTACGTTAAGCAGGAAAAATGTGAATTCCATTCATCCCGAGTACAATTCCTGGGATTTGTAGTGGAACCCGGTCGAGTCCAAATGGACCCCAGGAAGGTAGGGGCGGTAGCGGATTGGCCCACCCCCAAATCCGTTAAGGAAGTTCAGCGTTTCCTGGGCTTCACTAACTTTTACCGCAAGTTCATCAGGAACTTCAGCTTGGTGGCAGCCCCTCTCTCAGCTTTAACCAAGGGTGGCAATGCAAGGTTTTTGTGGGGAAGAGAAGCTGAGACGGCCTTCCAAGGACTCAAGCAGCGCGTCCTCACTGCTCCCATCCTGATACTACCGACTACGGATGAACCGTTTGTGGTGGAGGTAGACGCCTCAGAGGTTGGTGTTGGAACTGTCCTGTCTCAGAGGGGTGAAGACAAGAAGCTTCATCCGTGCACTTTCTTCTCACACCGGCTTACCCCGGCTGAGAGGAACTACGATGTGGGGGATCGTGAACTCCTAGCGGTTAAGATGGCATTGAAGGAATGGAGACACTGGCTCGAGGGGGCTTCTCACCCGTTTCAAGTGCTTACGGACCACAAAAATCTGGAGTATATCCAGCAGGCGAAGCGGTTGAACTCTAGACAAGCTAGATGGTCTCTTTTCTTCAATCGATTCCAGTTGATCCACACCTATCGGCCCGGGTCGAAGGATCTCAAACCGGATGCCCTGTCCCGAGTCTACGCTCCTGCCATTCGAGATGACACGGACATGCCTGTCCTTCCTGCTGCTAAGATCGTGGCTCCGATCTCGTGGCAATTTGAGGATACCGTGAGACGAGCTCAAGCTATTGAACCGGACCCGAAAGGAGGTCCTGCCAATCGGTTGTTTGTCCCCAAGGCAGTGAGGACTCAGGTCCTTCTGTGGGGGCACTCCTCTCGCCTTACCTGTAACCCGGGCGTAGGTCGCACCTTGGAGTTCATCCAGCGTAAGTTCTGGTGGCCTACCATAAGAGAAGACGTTGCCACTTTCGTCAACGATGACACTATCAACATACAGCTGGCTGGTTATACGCTGCACCGGCAGGATAGAACAGTGGTGTCTGGTAAGACGAGGGGCGGCCGGCTATATATAGTTGTAAGTAACAGCTGGTGCACAATATCTAAGGAAGTCTCAAGCTATTGCTCCCCTGAGGTAGAGTATCTCATGATAAACTGTAGACCATACTACATACCTTGAGAGTTTTCATCTGAATTTTTCGTAGCTGTTGACATACTACCACAGTCAGAGACTGGCACTAAGACAGCATTGAATGAGCTGTATTCCGCCATAAGCAAACAAGAAAGCGCTCACCCAGAGGTGGTGCTCCTAGTAGCCGGGGACTTTAATGCATGGAAACTTAAATCCGTTTTACCAAATTTCTATCAGCATGTTAAATGTAAAACCAGAGGGAAACAACTATGGACCACCTTTACTCCACACACAGAGACGCATACAAAACTCCCTCGCCCTCCCTTTGGCAAATCTGACCATAATTCTATCCTCCTGATTCCTGCTTACAAGCTAAAATGAAAGCAGGAAGCACCCGTGACTAGATCAATAAAAAGTGGTCAAATGAAGCAGATGCAGGGGCCTCCCGGGCACAGTGGTTAAGGGTGCTGTACTGCAGCGCCAGCTGTGCCATCAGAGACTCTGGGTTCGCGCCCAGGCTCTGTCGTAACCGGCCGCGACCGGGAGGTCTGTGGGGCGACGCACAATTGGCCTAGCGTCGTCCGGGTTAGGGAGGGTTTGACAAGGGATGTCCTTGTCTCATCGCGCACCAGCCACTCCTGTGGCGCAGGGCGCAGTGCGTGCTAACCAAGGTTGCCAGGTGCACGGTGTTTCCTCCGACACATTGGTGCGGTTGGCTTCCGGGTCGGAGGACGCATGACTTTCAACCTTCGTCTCTCCTGAGCCCGTACGGGAGTTGTAGCGATGAGACAATATAGTAGCTACTAAAACAATTGGATACCACGAAAATTGGGGAGAAAAAGGGGTAAAATTCAACAACAAAAAAACACACAACAAAAAAAATGAAGCCGATGCTAAGCTACAGGACTGTTTTGCAAGCACAGACTGGAATATGTTCCGGGATTCCTCCAATGGCATTGGGAAGTACACCAATCAATAAGTGCATCGATGACGTTGTCCCCACAGTAACTGTACATACGTGCCCCAACCAGAGCCATGGATTACAGGCAACATCTGCGCTGAGCTAAAAGCTAGCGGGACTCTAACCCAGAAGCTTATAAGAAATCCTGCAATGCCCTCCAACGAACAATCAAACAGGGAAAGCGTCAATACAGGACTAAGATCGAATCGTACTACACTGGCTCTGACGCTCGTCGGACGTGGCAGTGCTTGCAAACCATTACAGACTCCAAAGGGAAGCACAGCCAAGAGCTGCCCAGTGATACGAGCCTACAAGACGAGCTAAACTACTTCTATGCTCCCTTTGAGGCAAATAACACTGAAACATGCATGAGAGCACCAGCTGTTCTGGAAGACTGTGTGATCACACTCTCCGCAGCCGATGTGAGTAAGATATTCACAAGGTCGCAGGGCCAGACGGATTACCAGGACGTGTATTGCGAGCATGTGCTGACCAACTGGCAAGTGTCTTCCCTGACATTTTCAAACTCTCCCTGTCCGAGTCTGTAATACCAACATGTTTTAAGCAGACCACCATAGTGCCTGTGCCAAAGAAAACAAAGGTAACCTGCCTAAACAACTACCGACCCGTAGCACTCACGTCTGTAGCCATGAAGTGCTTTGAAAAGCTGGTCATGGCTCACATCAACACCATTATCCCAGAAACCCTAGACCCACTACAATTTGCATATCGCCCCAACAGACTCCCAACACCATCATTAAGTGTGCTGATGACACAACAGTGGTAAGCCTGATCACTGACAACAACGAGACAGCCTATAGGGAATATGTCAGAGACCTGGCCGTCTGGTGGCAGGACAACAATCTCTCCCACAACAGGTTGAGAGCAGGTTGAGAGCTTCAAGTTCCTTGGTGTCCACATCACCAACAAACTAACATGGTCCAAGCACACCAAGACAGTCGTGAAGAGGGCACGACAAATCCTATTACCCCTCAGGAGACTGAAAATATTTGGCATGGGTCTTCGGATCCTCAAAAGGTTCTACAGCTGCACCATCGAGAGCATGACTGGTTGCACCACTGCCTGGTATGGGAACTCCTCGGCCTCTGACTGCAAAGCACTACAGCGGGTAGTACAAATGGCCCAATACATCACTGGGGCCAAGCTTCCTGCCATCCAGGACCTCTGTACCAGGTGGTGTCAGAAGAAGGCCCTACAAATTGTCAAAGCATCCAGCCACCCTAGTCATAGACTATTCTCTGCTACCGCATGGCAAGTAGCATACATATCATGTATGCATAGTCACTTTAATAACTCTACCTGCATGTACGTATTACCTCAACTAAACGGTGCCACCGCACATGGACTCTGTACTGATCACCCCCTGTAATATAGTCTCGCTATTGTTATTTTGCTGCTGCTCTTTAATTACTTGTTACTTTTATTTCTTATTCTTATCCATTTGTTTTAACTGCATTGTTGGTTAGAGGCTTGTAAGTAAGCCTTTCACTGTAAGGTCTACCTAGACCTGTTCTATTCAGCATTTCACTGTAAGGTCTACCTACACCTGGTGTATTCAGCATTTCACTGTAAGGTCTACCTACACCTGGTGTATTCAGCATTTCACTGTAAGGTCTACCTACACCTGGTGTATTCAGCATTTCACTGTAAGGTCTACCTACACCTGTTCTATTCAGCATTTCACCGTAAGGTCTACCTACACCTGTTCTATTCAGCATTTCACTGTAAGGTCTACCTACACCTGGTGTGTTCAGCATTTAACTTTGTGTTTGATTTGAACACCACAGAACAACTATTGCCTGACATAGACAGAGGCATGGTGGAATGAAATGGAGAGTCTGCATTTACATTGAACTTTCTTACAATCTATTAAAAATATCACAGAACAACATAACCATTCATTGAAATGTATCTGGGTTTATACAGTGTCTTTACAACCCAATGAATGGTTTCAACCAAACACTGAAATTCCCCTAAATAAATTGACCAGTTTTTTTTGTTTCTGATATTTGAAGATGTGTTGTATTGTCTGGTGTGTACAGTGTGTAAAAGATCCTGCTGAATGTAAGGGTGTCAGTGGTGGTGTGAATAAGACTGGGGGCTGCTGTGTTGTGAACTACAGTGAGGTCAGTGACACAGAGAAAATTCCCCAGCCTGCCTCGTGTGGTTTCACAAGCAGTCCACTGACATTTCTGTGTGGCTGCAAAGTGAAAGGGCTTATGCTTCTGTCTGTAGCCACCTTGTTTGTCATCAGCAGAATTTTACTCTGAAAATGTTAAGGGTTTTTGCTGGGGAAATCTGATAAAAAAAATGAGATGTCCAACACATCATTTAAATACATTGTAACTTGTTGCGTCATCCATATCAGATATCCTCTTTCAAATGCCTTACCAAACCATCACCATAAACCTTTCTTGTCCAGTTCAAATACATTTGACACACAAAGTGAACTGTGTAATTATGGTTTCCAAGTGCTATAACTCCAGCTTCAGAGAGTGTGTGTGACAGTTCCATGGTGACACCAGTGGTGTAGGCAGTCTTTACCATGCCACAGGGGCTTAATAGCTGTTTAATTAGACACTGGGGTCTGAGGTATCCAGGCAGGCAGGCCTCGTTCCCTCTGTGTAAAGGCTTCCACATGTTCAGTACAGCCTTGCAACTGGGAGCCTGAACCAGCCTCTGTACCATATGGCTGTTTCACTTTGACACCTCCCCCGATTGCAGCTAGAGATGTGACGGAGTGTGACAGTGTTTCTGTTGCTACAGTTTCTAGCTACGTGTGTTTGTATGATCACCTGATCCCCACATTGGGGCTGCCATTTTCAACAAGTTTAATAGGTATTTTCTACTCTGAGATCCACTCTCCCAGTGGTAAACTAGCTGTAACCGACACACCCTCCATCTTCCCAGCAGTGACAACAGTGGACAGGAAAGGCTGCTTTACATTATCGTTTACTTTCAACTTGGCACTCAGCTCAGCGCTCAGTACTTAAAGACGCTCAGGAGACTAATTGAAGACTTGCTGTTTGTGAATGAGTTCCTTCTTATTCTTCTGTCAAATATTGTCATATGGGTCGTTCTGTCTTATATGTTGTTGCGAGTGTGTGTACAGATTGGGCCAGTGGTGACATTAGGTTATCCAATGTAGCCTCTGTCTCCTGGGCGTTTCCACCCACTGTCTCTCAATACAATTCAATGTACTTTATTGACTTGGAAAGTAAAACACTTACGTTGTCAAAGTAAACATATAACAGCGATGGTCAATGGTGGCTCATTCTCTCTCTCTCTCACTCGCTCTCTCTCTCTCTCCTGTTCTTCTCAGCCCCTAGCCCACTGTCGTGTGGCTGTCCCTTCCTCTCCTCTCTCTACCTCCAGTCATCTGATTAGTGGTGGTGGTTGTGTGGCGACGCATCAGATGGCTGCCCTGTTCTACATTTGGAAGTCATATAGGCTTCTTTTTTGAAGACGAGACCCCTGTACTTGTGGTTTCCAAAACCCTTTTATGGGGGTAAGGGGGCTTCACTGAGATTACCCAACCCTTCTCCCCTCCCAGTCCCTGAGGTTTTTGGTGTCCGATGGTAGTCGCCCTGTCTCACGTCTTGGTGGCTGGCAGCAAGGCGACTCATGCCCAGATAGGGGTCTAGTGTCCTTCCTTGTAATCATGGGGCCTCTTCTCTTCAATGGGCCCGGGCCTGGGTCATGTGTGCCGCCCTGCTAACCACAACCACTTCATCTGATACTCTGTGGTGAGCCACGCTCAGGGGACCCAAAGGGGAGGAGGATGGTGAGACGAGGCACTACAGGGACTCCAATTGGCTAGGGACTTCCTCCTTCTTCTTTGATTTGCATTTGACAGTGAGACTGGAGGGAAGGGGGACTTTTAAAGTGTGCTCAAACTGCCCTTTGCACCACATATCTTTTAAGGGGCTGTCAGATAAAGGCTATGCACTAGGCAGGGGCTGTGGATACACTACACTGTGGAAAGGGACTAGGACCCACTTTGAATGACTCTTTCTGATACGCGTGCTAAGCTGAGGGACATTTTTCAGCGCTTACCTCTGACTTTACCCAGGGGATTTGGTGTCTGCTTCTGTCTGATCTGACTGTCTATCTTGTGAGTAATTGATTCTATGAATCTTGTCTTTCTCTGTTTTTCTCTTGTCTTTGAGTATTCACCGGACCAGTCTTTTCCGTGTCTCATATTGGTGGTTGTATTTTTGTCTTCTGTGCCTCTCTCTCCCCAGTCACTAGCGGTGATGTCGTGGCTTTCTTTGTGTTTGTCTGTTATGATCCTGATCTCTCTCTCTCTCTCTCTCTCTCTCTCTCTCTCTCTCTCTCTCTCTCTCTCTCTCTCTCTCTCTCTCTCTCTCTCTCTCTCTCTCTCTCTCTCTCTCTCTCTCTCTCTCTCTCTCTCTCTCTCTCTCTCTCTCTCTCTCTCTTTCTTTCTCTCTCTTGCCCCTCCCTCATGGCCCCCAGGAGATCCCTCTCTCAGAGATCCTGCAGGTGGAACAGTCGAGGGACCTCAGTAGCCTAGCCCAGGGCAGCAACCCACACTGCTTTGAAATCATCACCTCCACCATGGTCTACTACGTTGGAGAGAACAACGGGGGCCAATACCACAGCCCCGCTCTGACAGCCTCAGGCGTGGGAATGGAGGTGGCCCAGGGCTGGGAGAAGGCCATCCGTCAGGCCCTGATGCCTGCCACACCCCAGCCCAGTGTGGCCACCGCAGCCAGGCAGGGGAAGGACCACAGTGAGTACAGTACCGTTCTCTACTGTTAACATGGTAGACATGTGGCTATTGGAAGTTGTACTGACTGGCTATTGCTCTGGTTTAGGCTACTGATCATAGAGTGTATACGGTAGTTATTTCGATTAGAGGTAGCACTGACATGTATTTGACATATTGTAGCTATTGGCACTAGCACTGGAAAGGTGGTATGAGATTAGTTTATGTGAGCAGTGGAAATAGTACTATTTGTGCCCATAAAATGTGTCATTGACAAAATTCATCATTTAGTGGTTTGATATATTACATGAGTGTTTAGTTGGTCAGTAGAGACCCTGCTTGAATCCCCAAGTTTTTTTTTTTTTTTTAATTGAACCTTTATTTAACTAGGCAAGTCAGTTAAGAACAAATTCTTATTTACAATGACGGCCTACCCGGCCAAACCATAAACCGGACGACGCTGGGCCAATTGTGCGCCGCCCTATGGGACTCCCAATCACGGCCGGTTGTGATACAGCCTGGAATCGAACCAGAGTCTGTAGTGACGCCTCTAGCACTGAGACGCAGTGCTTTAGACCCCTGCACCACTCGGGAGCCCTGAGTTAAGGTCAAGTGAGGTGATGTTCTGGAGTGAGAAAGCAGTCAGTCTTGTTTTGAGCTAACAAAAAAAGGCATCATCAGAAATGACTGTGCCTTCAGACACAGCAAAGCCTTGAATTGTGAAACCATGGTTGACCTTTTACCTCCTGTGATTCTAATCATAAGATAATAAGATAAGATGTACTTTGTTGTTCATTAACGTACAAAGAACGCAAATGTGTCTTTTTGCTCCCAACCCAACCCTCTGAGAAACACACTCATAGCCCTGGAAGCAATGGGTCAGCGCCCCGGAGCAATTATAGGATATTAAGTGCCTTGCTCAAGGGCACAACAACAGGCGGTGGAATCTAGGATGATGCCAGCAACCCTCCGGTTGTCGGCTCACTCTGCACCAGATGATCCCGTCTGAGCTGAGATTTGAACACAAGGCTTCCTGCCACCCAATCAAATTGATCATCATTATTATGATAATGACGGTGATGATCAACTAGATCCAGTGGCGGGGCGTTTTTTGGTTGGATTGGATGGTTGGGCGTAACTATAATACGTTTTTACAAAAAATATAATATTTTCAAACCTTGATTAAGGTGAGATATATATTTTTTTCTTTTGTGTGGGAATACTTGGGACCACATTTCCTAAATTGATCAAATGTTTAGCGCAATTCCTGGTGATTTTGGAGTCTTTTTAACTACCCCCCACTCCAATTATTTTTGTTTATGATTACTTTAACATTTTTACTAAAAACTTTGGGGCGACCAAAATAACCAAGTTGCGGGTTTGCCTGTTGCAGACGCCTGCCTTAAAAGCTATAGAGCCAAGGTGGCGCATTCAACTGGTCGTTTTCCTGTGGGCACATGGTGCAACACCTGAAACCTGACATAGATTCGGCGGATTATCTGTGTGTGTTAAAATGTGCGCTCCTCTTCCATCGCATCCAATACACTAATGCACATTCTAATAATGAAGATGGCCGAATCAGACGAGTGGTCTTTTTTCCCCTTTCGGTTATGAAATTAACACACTTCTGGTTCAGTGCCCACCATCACCATAACAGGTTCTAATGTTTATGAATCATTTCTGTTAGAGTAGATATGAGATTAAATGAGCGCCATTGCCTGCCATCTCATGTACTATATGTCCCCGGAGGCCATTTGTCTGGATGTACCTACTGGTGTAAAGCATATGGTGAGGGTGGCAATGCCAAACAGATGAGACCCACTACCTCACTACCCCTCAATATCCAACCACTCTGAAATGACAACAAGGGCTTGTGCCCTACAGTCCTACAATATGGTCCTTCGTCAATTAATAAGTACAGGTGGGCATACTTTGTTGTCCATAGAGAAGATGAAAGCTGAGACTCTGTTATTTGATTATACAATTATGTTTTATTGTTTGGCAAGACATGACTTGGGAGCCTCATGACTGAATATTGGCCTCAGGAGGCACCCATACATAACCTTAACTATGAAATGTAACACATAGTTATGCTGTTCAAAAAAACAAATCTGTCCCAATCAATTATACAGGGTCATTATTGTTGATGTAATGTTACAGCTGTGATAGGCTTGAAGGACATGAAAAGAAAGTGAGAAATGCATCTATGTTTATGATTCATTAGGAATACATTGGGTCCTTTATGCATTTGTAATGTACAGTTGTGTAAAGTAAACACTGTGTTGGTTTTCCCCTCTAGAACAAGAGGTGTCTATCAGCATATCTGTGTCCAACTGCCAGATACAGGAGAATGTGGTGAGTGTGGTCACTTTTTCAGATCATCTTGCTCAATTTCACAGTTGTGTTTTCTGTGTGTTCAATCTTGCTCAATTTTTCAGCTGTATATATGTGTGTGCGCGTGTGTGTGCAGTCGTAAAAAAACCGAATCTGATACTTCTGTATTCTTCATGGACCATTAAACATTGTCCATTGTAAAAAAAAACATCTAGATTTAAAACAAATTAAGGAAGTCACTCATACACTTATGGGAAAGGGGGATTCTCATACGTACTGTACTTGTGCATTGAGTGAAAGTGACCCATTTGTCATATCAATGACCATACCAATACAACAGCATCTATCCAACAATGATATAGCAGTATACATCCACAGTTTAATGTATATTAGCACTAGCAATACCCTTTACGATAATAAACTGCAGTAATACAGAAGTGTTTCCCTCTCTGTAGGACATCAGCTCTGTGTACCAGATCTTCTCTGATGAGGTGCTAGGATCTGGACAGTTTGGGATTGTGTATGGAGGTGTGTGCCTGGATATCCATGTTTTGATGTATTGCAACTAAACATAATGTATTCTCTCAACCCAAACCAAAACCCACACACACTTTATGCCAGGTACTTACATCGATCTTTATGATACTATACAGTATACAATATAAGTACATGTTGACTCATTATTTATTTCTGTTGGCAGGGAAACACAGAAAGACTGGAAGAGATGTGGCAATCAAGGTGATTGACAAGATGAGGTTTCCTACCAAGCAGGAGAGCCAACTGAGGAACGAAGTGGCCATTCTCCAGGTAACACATAGACCCTCATGCTGTACCAGTCAGATAGTCATTCTACAGTAGTCATTCTTGCTGATTTTCAAACAGTGAAACTGTAACGTGGTACAGTATGGAGTGTTGAAGCTAAAGGTTTGTTCCCTCGTTTAGAACCTTCACCATCCTGGTATCGTCAATCTGGAGTGTATGTTCGAAACGCCTGAGAGGGTGTTTGTTGTCATGGAGAAACTCCATGGAGACATGCTGGAGATGATCCTGTCCAGTGAGAAGAGCAAGCTCCCAGAACGCATCACCAAGTTCCTGGTCACACAGGTCTGTCTTTCTCTCTAACTTCCGTCCCCTCTATTTCTCTGTCCTTGCTCATCTTTCCCCCACTTTCTCTCGTCCTCCCTCCCCCTCTCTCTCGTGGTGTGGTAGTCTATATAAGCAGTAATAGACTCAGCCCTGGGCCTGTTTGTTCTTGTGGTGTATGGATATGGGGGATTGTTTACGGAACAGGCTGGTCTGGATGGCATCATGGCCGTGTCCCTCCTGCTGGATTACAGCCTGTGGTGCCGTAGTGGTGCGCTGTTCTGCCCTGCTGCCTGGTCTCTGGTCTGTGGGCTGATTAGAAGAGAGGGGCTCTGATGTGGTTTAACAGGACTTTGTCAGGAGTTGGGCAGCAGCATGGAGTTGTTGGAGTTGCATGCAGCGCAAGCAGCTACAGTTGATGATTCCACTACAGCAGAGAGGACACAGTGATGAGGTCGTGTGTCCATATGGAAACTAGGAAAGTGACCACCCTAGAAATAGCTTAGTGAACTACTAAAATAGTTATGCAGCTCTCATTATCCATGACATTATATTCTGTGAGGGAGTCCATACTGTTATATGAGGAGTTCATTGTGTGGTATTATGTGGTCTGATCCCATGAGGGTTGGGCTATTTTCTGTAACAGATCCTGGTGGCTTTGAGACATCTGCATTTCAAGAACATCGTCCACTGTGATTTGAAGCCCGAGAACGTGCTGCTGGCCTCAGCAGAACCCTTCCCACAGGTAACCAACACGCAACATCTCACCTGTCAGACAAGTTTGCTATCTTTCTAGCAAAAGATTGCTTGTGTGTGTATGGGGGAGACAATGTAGCATTGTGTTGTGTGTCCCGGCAGGTTAAACTGTGTGACTTTGGCTTTGCCCGTATCATCGGTGAGAAGTCGTTCAGGCGTTCGGTGGTGGGTACTCCGGCCTACCTGGCCCCAGAGGTGCTGCGTAGTAAGGGCTACAACCGCTCCCTGGACATGTGGTCTGTGGGGGTCATCGTTTACGTCAGCCTCAGCGGGACATTCCCCTTCAACGAGGACGAGGACATTAACGACCAGATCCAGAACGCTGCCTTCATGTACCCACCCCAGCCATGGAAGGAGATCTCTGCAGACGGTAGGAAGAAAGACCTGCTTGAATAATATTCAAATGCATGAATGCTAAGGAAGACAATTGAGGACAAACATCTCTGTAAAGCGTGCAGCGCAACTAATGAGTCCAGTCATACAGCTAAAGAAGTAGACCAATGGTGTGATACGACAAGCAGTCATTTGAAGCAACTGGAAGTTATTTTGTCTTAGTTATCACTTGTATACCAGGTTGCACTATGGTTTTTCATATACACTAGTGTAGGTGTATGTGGGGGATATTTATGTGGGGCACCTCGGGAGAGTTGTCAGTGATTCATGTAAACCACACACAACAGAAAAGTCAAAGAACCGCAGGGTCTGAAAACCACGCTGGTAGATCCAGACGTGTGGGTAGAGAGACAGCACTGATGTTTAATGTCTACCTCTCACTTTGAGACTAACATTACATCTCTATTCCTCACACAGCTACAGATCTCATTAACAACCTCCTACAAGTGAAGATGAGGAAGCGGTACAGTGTGGACAAGTCCCTCAGCCATCCTTGGCTACAGGTATTATAATAGCTTAATTATACTGTAAGCCGTGCACAGGCACATCTTACAAAACATTCACACACATTTCATGATGTGACCTAGAACAAGGCAGACATTGTATTGGATCCCTGCTGTAACTCCTGCTTCCCTTGCCCTCTCCCTCACTCCCTCTCCCCCTCTCTCTTTCTCTCTCTCTCTCAGGACTACCAGACGTGGCTGGACCTCAGGGAGTTTGAGACACGGCGTGGCGAGCGTTACATCACCCACGAGAGTGACGATGTGCGCTGGGAGGAGCATGCAGACGAGCATAGCCTGGTCCACCCTAAACACTTCATTATGGCGCCCAACCTGGACGATATGGAGGAGGGGCCCTAGTGGCCAGGAGGCCAGGTTACAGGTGTGGCCAAGAGGAAAACATCAGTAACCTCTGCAGGTTGTTGACCTTTGGAAGCATTCCCTCTAAAACTGGTTGGGAAAGGGTCAGACACCCCTGTGCAGGGACTGTGTGACAGGGGATTCTGACCCAAGACTGTGGTTAGACATACTGCCACAGGGAGCAGACAGGTGGCTCTGGGGTGGCCCCTGTTTCTTTAGGACACCGCAGTGGAACCAAAAACTTTGGGAGAGAGACATTTCTTTTTTTTTCTTTTTCTTTTCTTTTTTCTTATCTTGTAGAATCATTCCAGCTCAACTTCATTGGTCCTTTTGGGAAAAGCATCATTATTATAAACCAAAGGACAATTAAAGTTGAAGGGATATAATTTCCTTAACATTAGGAGTGAGTAATGGTATGCCATTCTACCTGGGAAGGGCTTACAGATTAGTGAGTTTAAAGGGCACTTATCACAAGGGATTTGTATCCACAGAAAGATTGGAATGCGTAGGTATTTGCAAACACAACTTTGTGCTTATTCCAAGACAGTTTTGAAACCATGTCCTTTGACAGTATGAAACTGGAGCTATCATTTGCATGTAGATGTTGTACTTTACTAATGGGAGGTAGATTTTTGCACTATGCTACCATCAAGTCCAACCATTTGAAAAGTTAAAGCTGCTACATCAGGTTCCCTAGAGAGAATGACAGAATGACAGAAAGTGTTGACTACAACATAACTTAAAGTTTGTGCTAAGAGTTTGATACAGTAATGCCTAGGTGAGTAGCATAGAGATTGTGAAAATGGCTACAATGCAAAGCCTTTAGTAGAGCACCTGTCATAAACAGTGAGCAAGTAAATCAAAAGGCGCAGGGACCAAAGACTGAATCCAGCTAATTGATATTATTCATCTTCAATTTCCCTCTCTTCTCATGACCAATAACTCATCTGTTTTTCTAATGGCTGTCTTATCATTGTGGTTCACTCTACTTCGTTGTCTAGAAAGTGGCTTGACTATTGTACATTCCAAGCAGGGTTTGAGCCAAACCTGGTGATGGGGCCACTACCCCTCAAGGTATTATAGTAGCTATCTACAGTTGAAGTCGGATGTTTACATACACTGAGGTTGGAGTCATTAAAACTCATTTTTCAACCACTCCACAAATTTCTTGTTAACAAACTATAGTTTTGGCAAGTCAGTTAGGACACCTACGTTGTGCATGATTACAAGTAATCTTTCCAGCAATTGTTTACAGACAAATTATTTCACTTATAATTCACTGTATCACAATTCCAGTGGGTCAGAAGTTTACATACACTAAGTTGACTGTGCCTTTAAACAGCTTGGAAAATTATGTCATGGCTTTAGAAGCTTCTGATAGACTAATTGACATAATTTGTGTCAATTGGAGGTGTACCTGTGGGTGTATTTCAAGGCCTACCTTCAAACTCAGTGCCTCTTTGCTTGACATCATGTTGAAAATCAAAAGAAATCAGCAAAGACCTCAGAAAATAAAATTGTCGACCTCCACAAGTCTGGTTCATTCTTGGGAGCAATTTACAAACGCCTGAAGGTACCACATTCATCTGTACAAACAATAGTATGCAAGTATAAACACCATGGGACCACACAGCCGTCACACCGCTCCTAGAGATGAACGTACTTTGGTGCGAAAATTACAAATCAGTCCCAGAACAACAGCAAAGGACCGTGTGAAGATGCTGGAGGGAACAGGTACAATAGTATCTATATCCACAGTAAAACAAGTCCTATATCGACATAACCTTAAAGGCCGCTCAGCAAGGAAGAAGCCACTGCTCCAAAACCTCCGTAAAAAAGCCAGACTATGGTTTGCAACTGCACATGGGGACAAAGATCGTACTTTTTGGAGAAATGTACTCTAGTCTGATGAAACAAAACTGTTTGGCAATAATGACCATCGTTATGTTTGGAGGAAAAAGGGGGAGGCTTGCAAGCTGAAGAACACCATCCCAACCGTGAAGCACAGGGGTGGCAGCATCATGTTGTGGGGGTGCTTTGCTGCAGGAGGGACTGGTGCACTTCACAAAATAGATGGCATCATGAGGAGGAAAATGTGGATGTGGATATATTGAAGCTACATCTCAAGACATCAGTCAGGAAGTTAAAGCTTGGTCGTAAATGGGTCTTCCAAATGGACAATGACCACAAGCATACTTCCAAAGTTGTGGCAAAATGGCTTAACTTCTTATGGATAGGGGGCAGCATTTTCACATTTGGTTGAAAAGCGTGCCCAGAGTAAACTACCTCCTACTCAGTCCCATTAGTAGTATTGGATAGAAAACACTCTGGAGTTTCTAAAACTGTTTGAATGATGTCTGTGAGTATAACAGAACTCATATGGCAGGCAAAAACCTGTGAAAAATCCAACCAGGAAAAATCCTGAGGTTTGTAGGTTTTCAACTCAGCCCCTATTGAATATACAGTGGGATATTGGTCATCTTGCACTTCCTAAGGCTACCACTAGATGTGGCTTCCACTGAACGTTGTTTCAGGCGTCTACTGTGAAGGGGGGCTGAATGAGAGGGGAATGAGTCAGAGGTCTGCCAGAAGCCTCGGTCTTGTGACGAGCGGTCATGAGAAAGTTACCTCTCTTTCCATTGCTTTTCTACAGACAAATTAATTCTCCGGTTGGGACATTTATTGAACATTTATGATAAAAACATCCTAAAGATTGATTCAATACATTGTTTGATTTGTTTCTACGACCAGTAATATAACTTTTTGGAATTTTCTTCCGACATTTCCACAGGACTTGCCCGCGCCTCGTGAGTTTCGATTTGTTTACTAAACGCCCTAACAAAAGGAGAAATTTGGACATAAATGATGGACTTTATGGAACAAATCAAACATTTATTGTGGAACTGGGATTCCTGTGAGTGCATTCTGACGAAGATCATCAAAGGTAAGTGAATACTTATAATGCTATTTCTGACTTATGTTGACTCCAACATGGCGGATATATTCTTGGGTTGTGTATGTCGTCTGAGCACCGTACTCAGATTATTGCATGGTTTGCTTTTTCCGTAAAGTTTTAAAAAATCTGACACAGCGGTTGCATTAAGGAGAAGTATATCTTCAAATCTGTGAATAACACTTGTATCTTTTATTTTTGTTTATTATGAGCATTTCTGTGATTTGATGTGTCTCTGCAAATTCACGGGATGTTTTGTAGGCAAAGCCAAATGTAAACTGAGTTTTTTGGATATAAATATGAACTTGATCGAACAAAACATACATCTATTGTGTAACATGTCGTCCCGGGAGTGTCATCTGATGAAGAATATCAAAGGTTAGTGATTCATTTTGTCAATATTTCTGCTTTTTGTGACTCCTCTCTTTGCTTGGAAAATCGCTGTATGCTTTCTGTGACTAGTTGCTGACCTAACATAATGATATGTTCTGTTTTCGCCGAAGAGTTTTTTTAAAATCGGAAACTATGGTTGGATTAACAAGAATTGTATCATTAAAATGGTGCCTAATACTTGTATGTTTGAGAAAATTGAATTATGAGATTTCTGTTGACGGAATTTGGCGCCCTGCAATTTCATTGGCTGTTGGCGAGCGGAACCCCAGTCCTAGACAGGTTAAGGACAGCAAAGTCAAGGTATTGGAGTGGCCATCACAAAGCCCTGACCTCAATCCCATCGAAAACTTGTGTGCAGAACTGAAAAAGTGTGTGCGAGCAATGAGGCCTACAAACTTGACTCGGTTACACCAGCTCTGTCAGGAGGAATGGGTCAAAATTCACCCAACTTATTGTGGGAAGCTTGAGGAAGGCTACCCAAAACGTTTTACCCTCGTTAAACAATTTAAAGGCAATGCTACCAAATAATAATTGAGTGTGTGTAAACTTCTGACCCACTGGGAATGTGATGAAATAAATAAAAGCTGAAATAAATCATTCTCTCTACTATTATTCTGACATTTCACATTCTTAAAATAAAATGATGATCCTAACTGACCTAAGACAGGGATTTTCTTTACTTGTATTAAATGTCAGGAATTGTGAAAAACTGAGTTTAAATGTATTTGGCTACGGTGTATGTAAACTTCCGACTTCAACTGTATGTGAAAGAGGCTTGGTTATACCAACAACAATGATCTCAATACAGGAGCTCATCATGGGACCAAGCCTTCATTACAAGGGCTCCATATTGGCATGATGAACGCTTATACCAAGCATGGGTTCAAGGTATACACCATTGCCCTATTTTGTTTTTTCATTTGAATTAGTGAAGCACATTGAGAGACGAGAAACACATTTTACTCTTTGGTGAGTGTCTAACAGTGTATGGAAAGAATAGCCTATACAAAACATATTTGTACTGTGTTTTTCTACCAAATGTTCAAGATTGTTTCATTTCTTTACTTTAGTTTATTTGGAATATCACAGTTAAAACACCCTTACTTCTGGAATATTTAAAGTGCACTGGGCTGTTCGTGTCTCTAACATTCCTGTACTGCTTTTAAGTACTGTATGTGTCCTCCAAGGTTACCAATAGATGTTACACCTAACATTCGGTTATGATGACCATTAACTACATTTCAATGCCTGTGTCCATTTCAAACAGTCCCTAGACAAACATGTAGCCTAAAGCCTATGGTGTTGGAATGGGTTCAGGCCCTAACAGCGTTATTTTGGGAGAATGTAGGTGGATCTTTTCCCCATTCTCCTGTTCCTGTCCGTGTTGCCGCTGGATTGGCAGGTGTCAGTGTTTTTGTATATTTTAGTAAATACAAATTTAATTTAAAAAACTCTACTTCTTTTACATGCCTATTGAGTCTCAGTTTCTATGTGTCATAAAACTAGATTTGTCTAACACTCAAATCCAAATTCTCAGTTTGACTTTACAGCATGATTTCATCGCTTTGACCTCAACTGCCATAAGCTATAGCAAACTTGTGCAAGCAGGGTCCAGATGTGCAGCCTTGCTAGCATCACAAACCCAAGAAGACCCATCATCAACCTCACCTTCGAAAAGAGTGCATATCAGTTCCAGTTTAAAGGTGTCGCTCAGTTTAAAGGTGCAGCTCAGTTGCATTTTAAGTGCTGCTCAGTTTAAAGGTGCAGCTCAGATCCATTTTAAAGGTGTAGCTCAGTTGCATTTTAAGTGCTGCTCAGTTTAAAGGTGCAGCTCAGTTCCATTTTAAAGGTGTCGCTCATTTTAAAGGTGTATCTCAGTTTAAAGGTGTAGTTGCATTTTAAGTGTCGCTCAGTTTAAAGGTGTAGCTCAGTTCCAGTTTAAAGCTGTCGCTTAGTTTAAAGATGTAGCTCAGTTGCATTTTAAAGGTGTCACTCAGTATAAAGGTGTAGCTCAGTTCCAGTTTAAAGGTGTCGCTCAGTTGCATTTTAAAGGTGTCACTCAGTTTAAAGGTGTAGCTCAGTTGCATTTTAAAGGTGTCGCTCAGTTCCAGTTTAAAGGTGTAGCTCATGTTCATGTAGCTAGAGACTGATGGCTGATATGTAATTTGAATAAAGGTTTAACTCATTCTGTAAATCCATGCTTTACAGTAGGAGGATAGTTTATATAAATGTCTTTAAGAAATCAATTGTACCCGAACTGCTAATGTGTTTGACCAGTAAAGTGTTAACAAATTGCCAAGGGATGTAGTATACGTAGCTCAGAAAATGATGCTATTTTTGTTACATTTGTTATATTTCTCAACAAATATGTACTGTATATTGTACTATGGACACAGGAGGCTACTGATAGGAGAACGGTTCATAATAATGGCCGGAACGGCGCAAATGGAATGGAATCAAACATGCTGAAAAATCTTCTTACAGATTCTAAGGAATCCACTCTGGTCAAATGGCCTGTGGGACAAAAGAAAAATAATTAGCATTACTGTTACTTCAGCCATATGCTATGTTAAAGGCCCAGTGTCGACAAAAACGTGATTTTCATAAACAGTGGGGCAAAAAAAGTATTTAGTCAGCCACCAATTGTGCAAGTTCTCCCAGTTAAAAAGATGAGAGAGGCCTGTAATTTTCATCATAGGTACACTTTAACTATAACAGACGAAATTAGGAAAAAATTGTAGGATTTTTAATTTATTTATTTGCAAATTATGGTGGAAAATAAGTATTTGGTCACCTACAAACAAGCAAGATTTCTGTCTCTCACAGACCTGTAACTTCTTCTTTAAGAGGCTCCTCTGTCCTCCACTCGTTACGTATTAATGGCACCTGTTTGAACTTGTTATCAGTATAAAAGGCACCTGTCCACAACCTCAAACAGTCACACTCCAAACTCCACTATGGCCAAAACCAAAGAGCTGTCAAAGGACACCAGAAACAAAATTGTAGACCTGTACCAGACTGGGAAGACTGAATCTGAAACAGGTAAGCAGCTTGGTTTGAAAAAATCAACTGTGGGAGCAATTATTAGGAAATGGAAGACATACAAGACCACTGATAATCTCCCTCGATCTGGGGCTCCACGAAAGATCTCACCCCGTGGGGTCAAAATGATCACAAGAACGGTGAGCAAAAATCCCAGAATCACACGGGGGGACCTAGTGAATGACCTGCAGAGAGCTGGGACCAAAGTAACAAAGCCTACCATCAGTAACACACTACGCCAGGGACTCAAATCCTGCAGTGCCAGATGTGTCCCCCTGCTTAAGCCAGTACATGTCCAGGCCCATCTGAAGTTTGCTAGAGAGCATTTGGATGATCCAGAAGAAGATTGGGAGAATGACATATGGTCAGATGAAACCAAAATATAACTTTTTGGTAAAAACTCAACTCGCCGTGTTTGGAGGACAAAGAATGCTGAGTTGCATCCAAAGAACAACATACCTACTGAGAAGCATGGGGGTGGAAACATCATGCTTTGGGGCTGTTTTTCTGCAAAGGGACCAGGACGACTGATCCGTGTAAAGGAAAGAATGAATGGGGCCATGTATCGTGAGATTTTGAGTGAAAACCTCCTTCCATCAGCAAGGGCATTGAAGATGAAACGTGGCTGGGTCTTTCAGCATGACAATGATCCCAAACACACCGCCCGGGCAACGAAGGAGTGGCTTCGTAAGAAGCATTTCAAGGTCCTGGAGTGGCCTAGCCAGTCTCCAGATCTCAACCCCATAGAAAATCTTTGGAGGGAGTTGAAAGTCTGTGTTGCCCAGCAACAGCCCCAAAACATCACTGCTCTAGAGGAGATCTGCATGGAGGAATGGGCCAAAATACCAGCAACAGTGTGTGAAAACCTTGTGAAGACTTACAGAAAACATTTGACCTCTATCATTGCCAACAAAGGATATATAACAAAGTATTGAGATAAACTTTTGTTATTGACCAAATACTTATTTTCCTTCATAATTTGCAAATAAATTCATAAAAAATCCTACAATGTGATTTTCTGGATTTTTTTCCCTTATTTTGTCTGTCATAGTTGAAGTGTACATATGATGAAAATTACAGGCCTCTCTCATCTTTTTAAGTGGGAGAATTTTAACAATTGGTGGCTGACTAAATACTTTTTTGCCTCACTGTATACAGTACCAGTCGAAAGTTTGGACACACCTACTCATTCAAGGGGTTTTCTTTATTTTTACAATTTTCTACATTGTAGAATAATAGTGAAGACATCAAAACTATGAAATAAAACATATTGAATCATGTAGTAACCAAAAAAAGTATTAAACAAATCTAAATATATTTTATATTTTTCAAAGTAGTCACCCTTTGCCTCGATGACAGCTTTGCATCCTCTTGGCATTCTCTCAACCAGCTTCATGAGGAATGGCTGCTTTTCCTTCACTCTGCGGTCGTTGAGCAGATAAAAGCGCAAGACTGTAGGTTTACCTAAGACACGGTCGGTAAAAGTGAATCTGTCACACTGATATATTAAAGCATACCCAAATGTAGAATGCACTTCAAGCCAATCAGAATCTAATATTTAACAATGTTGTAGTGTAATGCGTGTTTAGATGATATGTCACAATCATTTGCGTCCCAAGTTACAGTAAACATGGGGTTAGAATAGAATACAGTAGAATAAAACAGAATATAATGCAGTAGAATAGAACAGAATGTGTGCGTGTGTGTGCGCTTGTGTGTGTGTGCGCACGTGTGTGTGTTTTGTGTGTATGTGTGAGTGAGGGAGGGAGGACTTAACTTCTCCATTATAATGGCACCACATGTCAAATCCCATTTTCAGCATGGGTGTAATTGTTGAACCACAGAGCATTTGGAGCAGCATCCTGTGTAGTGCCTACCACAGGGGAGTAAGGAGATGAGGGGGAGAGGCAATAGGCACAATGTAGATCTTCTAAGAGTAGAGTCACTTTACCAGGAAGTTAAAATAGCCAGCCAGCCATAGTTTACCAAGTGCCTTGAGGTCTCAAATGTCTCTGAAGGCTCCAAAATGATCATTGGCAGAGTTTGCAATCACAACAGGCTCACTGTAACTCAATCATCTAATTGCTACTGGTGAGCCTCCCCCTCCTCTCAAGCTGACGAGCTCTTTGATAAAGCTCTTGACTATCAGCTCCACTGAAATCGCTTCAAGATGTGGGCAGCAACATGAGGCTCACTGACCCTGTTCACCCTGACACAACAATGCTAACAGATTTTATTAGACATTGGGAACCATGTACTACACAACTCTCCAAAGGTAGCCTAGAGGTACACATCAGCAGAGAAACCCATGGCTATACACTCTGAACTTTTTCCTATGGGATCAAAACAGGAGAACTTGTTTTATTTGACTGCTAAGAGAACACATTTTGATTGTATATCATTCTGGTGCATCACGTATAAACATGTACTTCTGGCCTCCCGGGTGGCGCAGTGGTCTAGCTCTGCTGTGCCACCAGAGGCTCTGGGTTTGAGCCCAGGCTCTGTCGCAGCCGGCTGCGACCGGGAATCCCATGGGGTGACGCACAATTGGCCCAGTGTCGTCCGGGTTAGGGAGGGTTTGGCCGGCAGGGATATCCTTATCTCATTGTGCACTAGCGACTCCTGTGGCACACAGTGGACGCTGACCAGGTCGCTAGGTGTACGGTGTTTCCTCCAACACATTGGTGCGGCTGGCTTCTGGGTTGGATATTCCCCCTTCCCGAGTCTGTATGGGAGTTGCAGCGATGAGACAAGACAGTAACTTCTAACAATTGGGGAGTAAAAGGGGTAAAAGTAAAATATATATTTTTTAAACATTATGTTGTCTCAGAATCTAATTGAGCTAGGGAACATTCAGATAAGATTTATTTGACCTTCTGAACAGTATACAACATTAGAGTCAACTAAACACTAAGCTCCACAAAGAGACTATGTGTAATGCAAGATGCTTAGTCAGAGTGATGTTGGGTTCCTCTTCTTGGTTTCTTTCATCAGCCACCACCCTCAGAAGAAGTTCTAATTGTTCTCATATTGCATGTGAATGGGTTCCGCTCCATCTGGGGGGACAAACAGAATGAAACTTTCTAGCGCAGGGGTTCCTCTAGCGGAACACCTCGACAACATTCCGCTGAAAAGGCAGCACACAAAATTCAAATATTTTTTTGAAATATTTAACTTTCACACATTAACAAGTCCAATACAGCAAATGAAAGATAAACATCTTGTTAATCTACCCATCGTGTCCGATTTCAAAAATGCTTTACAGCTAAAGCACAACATATGATTATGTTAGATCACCGCCAAGTCGAAAAAACATACAGCCATTTTTCCAGCCAAAGATAGGAGTCTTAATCACTGACCTTTGATGATCTTCATCAGATGACACTCATAGGACATCATGTTACACAATACATGTATGTTTTGTTCGATAATGTGCATATTTATATCCAAAGATCTCAGTTTACATTGGCGCGTTACGTGCAGTAATGTTTTGACTCCAAAATATCCAGTGATTTTGCAGAAATACTAATAATAAACATTGATAAAAGACACTAGTGTTATTCACAGAATTAAAGATAGACTTCTCCTTAATGCAACCGCTGTGTCAGATTTCAAAAAAACTTTACGGAAAAAGCATAATCTGAGAACGGCGCTCAGAACCCAAAACCATTTGCCATTTTGGAATCAACAAAGGTAGAAACAACACCATAAACATTCACTTACCTTTGATGATCTTCATCAGAAGGCACTCCCAGGAATCCCAGTTCGACAGAAAATGACTGATTTGTTCCATAAAGTTCCATCATTTATGTCCAAATAGCCACTTGTTGTTAGCGTGTTCAGCCCAGTAATCCATCTTCATGAGGTGCGAGCATTTCATCCAGACAAAAACTCGAAAAGTTCCGTTACAGTCCTTTAGAAACATGTCAAACGATGTATGGAATCAATCGTTAGGATGTTTTTAACATAAAACATCAATAATGTTCCAACCGGAGAATTCCTTTTGTCTTCAGAAAAAGCACTGGAACGCGGAGTAATTCTGTCGGGAGCGCCCGTCATGAGACCAAGGCACTATACCAGACCACTGACTCAAACAGGTCTCATGAGCCCCTCCTTTATAGTAGAATCCTCATTCAAGTTTCAAAAGACTGTTGACATCTAGTGGTGGAAGCCCTAGGAAGTGCAACCTCATCCATATCTCAATATGTACTTAGTAGGTCAAGCTTTGAAAAACTACAAACCTCAGATGTCCCACTTCCTGGTTGGATTTTTCTCAGGTTTTCACCTGCCATATGAGTTCTATTATACTCACAGACATCATTCAAACAGTTTTAGAAACGTCAGCATGTTTTCTATCGTCGTGCCTGGCCGTGCAGTCATAAGTGAACAGGGTGTATAGGATGGGACTGAGCACGCACCTTTGAGGGGCCCCTGTGTTGAGGATCAGCGTGGTGGATGTGTTGTTACCTACCCTTACCACCTTGGGGTGGCCCGTCAGGAAGTCCAGGATCCAATTGCAGAGCGAGGTGTTTTGTTTCAGGGTCCTTAGCTTATTGATGAGCTTTGAGGGCACTATGGTGTTGAACACTGAGCTGTAGTCAATGAATAGCATTCTCACATAAGTGTTCCTTTTGTCCAGGTAGGAAAGGGCCGTGTGTAGTGCAATAGAAATTGCATCATCTGTGGATCTGTTGGGGCGATATGCAAATTGGAGTGGGTCTAGGGTTTCTGGGATAATGGTGTTGATGTGAGCCATGACCAGCCTTTCAAAGCACTTCATGGCTACAGACATGAGTGCTTCAGGTTGGTAGTCATTTAGGCAGGTTACCTTAGTGTTCTTGGGCACAGGGACTATGGTGGTCTGCTTAAAACATGTTGGTATTACAGACTCGGACAGGGAGAGGTTGAAAATGTCAGTGAAGACACTTGCCAGTTGGTCAGCGCATGCTCGCCATAATAATCCATCTGGCCCTGCGGCCTTAAAGCTCTTACTCACATCGGCTGCGGAGAGCGTGATCACACAGTCTTCCAGAACAGCTGGTTCTCTCATGCATGTTGTAGTGTTATTTGCCTTGAAGCGAGCATAGAAGTAGTCTGGTAGGCTCGTGTCACTGGGCAGCTCGCGGCGGTGCTTTTCTTTGGAGTCTGTAATGGTTTGCAAGCCCTGCCACATCCGACGAGCGTCAGAGCCGGTGTAGGACAATTCGATCTTAGTCCTGTATTGACACTTTTCCTGTTTGATGGTTCGTCGAAGTGCATAGCGGGATATCTTATAAGCTTCCGGGTTAGAGTCCCGCTCCTTGAAAGCGGCAGCTCTAGCCTTTAGCTCAGTGTAGATGTTGCCTGTAATCCATGGTTTCTTGTTGGGGTTAGTACGTACGGTCACTGTGGGGACAACGTCATCGATGCACTTATTGATGAAGCCAATGACTGATGTGGTGTACTCCTCAATGCCATCGGAGGAATCCCGGAACATATTCCAGTCTGTGCTAGCAAAACAGTCCTGTAGCTTAGCGTCTGCTTCATCTGACCACTTTTTATTGATCTCGTCACTGGTGCTTCTGCTTTAATTTTTGCTTGTAAGCAGGAATCAGGAGGATAGAATTATGGTCAGATTTGCCAAATGGAAGACGAGGGAGAGCTTTGAATGTGTCTCTGTGTGTGGAGTAAAGGTGGTCCAGAGTTTTTTCCACTCTGGTTGCACATTTAACATGCAGATAGAAATTTGGTACAACGGATTTAAGTTTCCCTGCATTAAAGTCCCCGGCTACTCGGAGTGCCGCCTCTGGGTGACCATTTTCTTGTTTGCTTATGGCGGAATACAGCTAATTCAATGCTGTCTTAGTGCCAGCCTCTGACTGTGGTGGTATGTAAACAGCTACGAAAAATACAAATGAAAACTTTCTAGGTAGATAGTGTGGTCTACAGCTTATCATGAGACACTCTACCTCAGGCGAGCAATAGCTCGAGACTTCCTTAGATATCGTGCACCAGCTGTTATTTACAAAAATACATAGTTCTCCGCCCCTTGTCTTACCAGACGCCTCTGTTCTATCCTGCCGGTGCAGCGTATAACCAGACAATACTTTTGACAGGGCCCTGGCCAAAAGAAGTGCACTATAAAGGCAATAGCGTCATATTTGTGAATCAGACAAAGGGATGCAGGGGACATTTTCCATGTTTACCTGTGTGCCTCATCTCCAATCTCCATTGTAGAGAAGCCCTAAAGTTTGGCTGGAGACAGCAATTAAAGGTTACATAGGCTGAGTTGTAGATCACTCACCAAGATAAAGGTAGGTTATCCAGGAAAATGAGATATGACATAATGAGACGTAACAATAGAGTTCAGCATACTTGACAGTCCTAAGCAAACAGCTGGAGGTAGGGCTTTCTTCTATAGAGCTCAATTTTTTAATGGAATGGTCTGCTTACCCATGTGAGAGACACAGACTCGGTCTCCACCTTTAAGTCTTTATTGAAGACTCATCTCTTCGGTAGGTTCTATGATTGAGTGTAGTCTGGCCCAGGAGTGTGAAGGTGAACGGAAACGCACTGGAGCAACGAACCGCCCTTGCTGTCTCTGCCTAGCCGGTTCCCCTCTCTCCGCTGGGATTCTCTGCCTCTAACCCTATTACAGGGGCTGAGTCACTGGCTTACTGGTGCCGTTCCTAGGAGGGGTTTGTCACTTGAGTGGGTTGAGTCACTGACGTGGTCTTCCTGTCTGGGTTGGCGCCCCCCCTTGGGTTGTGCCGTGGCGGAGATCTTTGTGTGCTATATTTGGCCTTGTCTCAGGATGGTAAGTTGGTGGTTGAAGATATCCCTCTAGTTGTCTGTTATATCTGGAGTATTTCTCCAGTGTCCTGTGTGAATTTAAGTACGCTCTCTCTAATTCTCTCTTTCTCTCTTTCTCTCGGGGACCTGAGCCCTAGGACCATGCCTCAGGACTACCTGGCATGATGACTCCTTGCTGTCCCCAGTCCACCTGGCCGTGATGCTGCTCCAGTTTCAACTGTTCTACCTGCGGCTATGGAACCCTGACCTGTTCACCGGACGTGCTACCTGTCCCAGATCTGCTGTTTTCAACTCTCTAGAGACAGCAGGAGCGGTAGAGATACCAACTAACATTGACTCCTGAGGTGCTGACCTGTTGCACCCTCAACAACTACTGTGATTACTATTATTTGACCATGCTGATAATTTATGAACATTTGAACATATTGGCCATGTTCTGTTATAATCTCCACCCAGCACAGCCAGAAGCCCCCCTCATAACCTGGTTCCTCTCTAGGTTTCTTCCTAGGTTTTGGCCTTTCTAGGGAGTTTTTCCTAGCCACTGTGCTTCTACACTTGCATTGCTTGCTGTTTGGGGTTTTAGGCTGGGTTTCTGTACAGCACTTTGAGATATCAGCTGATGTAAGAAGGGCTATATAAATACATTTGATTTGATTTGACAGGAAGAGATAATAGAGTTCAGCTTCCTTGACAGGAAGAGCTAATAGAGTTCAGCCTACTTGACGGGAAGAGATAATAGAGTTCAGCCTACTTGAAAGGAAGAAACAATAGAGTTCAGACTACTTGATGGGAAGAGATAATAGAGTTCAGCATAACTGACAGGAAGAGATAATAGAGTTCAGCCTACTTGAAAGGAAGAAACAATAGAGTTCAGACTACTTGATGGGAAGAGATATTAGAGTTCAGCATAACTGACAGGAAGAGATAATAGAGTTCAGCATACTTGACAGGAAGGGATGTTGCCAAAAATTAACAGGGAAAGGTGGCAAATTGCCTGAGTGAATTTACAAATGCACCATGGGAATAAATAGATGACTTTATCCTAATGCAATCTCAAATCTCAGTGTGTTGTTCAAATATTCCTCCAAAATGAATGCATTTCATTGCTACATTTCTTCGCTCCAGCCTCCATCACCTGACCAAAATGACGTACACTAATGGAGAATCCCAATTGGGCAAAAGTCTGTCCTCTCATAAACTCCTCCATCCTCCTCTCCTCAGTAACTAGTAACCTGGATACCGATAAGTAGTCGAGTGGTCAAGGAGAGCGTAAATTCATTAGTAGGTGAACAAAGGCGTGTCCTCTCCTCGATATCTCCTTTGAATCCTTTTATCTTGCACAACTAGTTTAATTAGTGTTTATAACTTTACAAATTATTTTGGGATTCCACCCCTGTAAAGGTAATTTGCCTGATGACGTGCAAGTGGAGAAGGAGAGTCATTTCTTATAAGCGCATTTGTTTCCATGTTTCCTTTCCTTGGCTCCTCGATTACCTTGGACCTTTTTCAAAGTGTCGAGGAGAGAACAGAGAGGAGGTGAACAAACCCAATTGGGATTCTCCCTAAGTCAAATTTGAAAAAGATACTCATTGCCACAGACGTTAATTCAGTGTCTATTCCACGTTGGTTCAACGTCATTCTGTTGAAATGGCGTGGGGGACAAACGTTGATTCAACCAGTGTGTGCCCAGTTGGTAAGGAGATTCTCAATTGGGCAAAAGTCTGTATCAGTATCAGCTAACAACATCATACGTTAGAGCAATCTGGTTCCCGGCAGTCGATTATGTACCACACAACCATTAGTAGATGCATGCAACTTCAGAGCATGGGAACACGACCATCATGTGTTTAGCTGATACATAAAATACCTTTCCAGGCGTTGTAAGATCTTGCATGGGTCAGCAACGCCTGGGCAGAGGAACGCGCCCGTAGAGTCTAATTTCATATTGAGTGCATTTGTTTCCCGTTTCCTCTCCTCGCCTCCGGTCCTAGATTACCTTTGACCATTTTCTAAAGCAGGCGAGGAGAAGACGGAAGAGAGGCGATAGGAGTTGAGCAAAACCAATTGAGATTCTCCCATAGATTGTATTGGTTGCAATGAGAAACATCATCAATCACACGACTATTTGAAGGGAAAGAAAAGATCATGGCAACATTGCTGGATAAAGAGAACGAAGTAGCATCAAAAGTTCTCAATATCACTCTGTACTACAGATCAATAGTGTAAGTTATTTCTTACCAAAATGAAGTATCCTATAATATGCCTACCCATATGTCAGGAATGGTCCATACAATGACTTTGTATTTAAACCAACTGGGCTCACTCTCTAGTCTCCAGCCAAGGTTTACGCCCATTCCAGTGTTACTCATGATGTAGGCCTAAGGCTTGGCAGTCCATCAAAATGATTTAAAAGGTTTGCAAGAGCCCAGATACAGGCAGGTTTGTATGTATATATTGTATAAATTCAGGTAATAACTCCAGATAGCCCCCAGTGGTCGTGAGATGGTCATGAATTGAGTAAGCATTTTTTTCAAGTTATCAATTTCTTATATAATGCATAATGGCTCCCTCCTCTGGACACATGCTGAACAACATCATTAAACCCCATCATTACCTTGTCACCAGGTGTCGCTCTATACAAGAGGATAGTCAGGTCAGGGGCATGTAGTCCCAGAAAAGCACAGGTTCAATCGGGATTCTGTACGGTGAAACACTCCCAACAATGCATTGCTCTAACAAAATACTGTATGTAATACAGATTGTGATCTCTCAAACTGAGGTGGTGGAACAGGGTTATAATCCGTGGTGGAAAAAGTACTCAATTGTAAGGGTAAAGATAATTAGCTCAACAGATAAATACTCATGTAAAAATTTAAATCACCTAGTAAAATACTACCTGAGTAAAAGTCTAAAAGTATCTGGTTTTAAATGCACTCAAGTACAGTGATGCAAAAAGTACTATATTAAAAGATAAAAGTAAATTCTATTAATCAAATGTATTATAACAAGCTAACCAGATTTCACAATTTTCCAACACTCAGACATAATTTACAAGTACCGTATTTGTGTTTAAGTGATTCTTCCAAATCAGAGGCAGAAGGGTTGACAATGCGTAATATTAATAGCTGTGTGAATAGAATCATATTGCTGCCCTGCCTGAACTATTGGGTGTCAGGGAAAATGTATGAGTAAAAAGTACATATTTCCTGTAGGAATGTAGTGGAGTATAAGTTGTCAAAAATATAAATAATAAAGAAGTACAGATACCCCCCCCCCCCCCCCAAAAAAAAACGACTTAAGTTCTCAATGTACATTTTACTGAATGACTTTAAAAAGAAGATGGCACTGATAGACATGGCAGCTCTGTTTCTAGCTCCCACACCACTGGTTATAATGTCCTTTATTATGTTTTTCATCTTTAGCTAAATAAAATCAATATGCCTCTATGCGGACGGCTTATATTGCACACAATATATATATAGTGATATATTGTGAATATATGTATGTTTCATGACACATTAAATGACTACACGGCAGATATTACAATTGACCCTCTTCACGTACCCTTTGTCTATGCACTTACATAAGCACGGTTTTGATTACCTTTTTATTTTCTCGTGTGTATTTCTTTTATATGACTTAGTATCACTGCATTGTTGAGGAGGGCTCGCAAGTAAGCATTTCACGTGACAAAAACCCATTCATTTTTTTTTCATGTAACAAAGGATCATTGAGATGGACATCTGTCTTCGAGACGTCCTCATGTCTGCTTGTATTTGTACCAGCTTTGCTCAAGAGATTCACTGCACTTATCGTCTTCTTCTCATTTCCTTCTCCGTGCCAGGTGTCCACGGGTATAAGACCAGACAAGCAAACAAACAACACAACAGCAAACCACCTCACAGACCAGATTTGTCTGGGCTTTGGGAGAGATGCGAAGAGATCTTGTTTGCACCGTGGGCCAGTTCCATTTCAGTGTGATGACAGAGGAACCCTCTCAGGACAGGACAGGCCTTGAGTGACTTCTGGGTGATACAACTGCCTCAAAACTATATCACAGAGCACCACGAGCCCCAATACACTTTGTTATAGCCCTAGTCTTTATCTAAGCTAATCAGACATATCTATAAGATGATAGTAGCATTTCGCTGCCATTCAGAAGTCTTCCTCTCAGGACAGACTGTGTTGTAGCTCTCAGCATCCTTCCATCCTGCCACGCGTCATCCGATTAGCCATTAATGACATAGTGTGAAGAAACTTGAAACACTCAAATAATACTTGTTTAAAAAATGTGTTGGATATAGTCTATTATAAACCATCCAAAATATACTAAGGCACCCTTACCAGACAGCCTAGGAAACCAAAGAGCACCTAACCATATGAACTACTAGTACTCTGATATCACAAACATGTTTTAACTTGGTTATATTCCAAGAGACATTGTATAAACTGACAAATAAATGGACATGCTTATTTCAAAGTTGTAGTTATGTAGTCTTTGAACATTCCCTAAGTGTTTGTTTATTCTGTCCTTCCTGGAGGACAAAAGTCCATGTCTCCAATCTCTAATGCAATCTCACAGCCTACAGTATTTATTTCCCACATCTTTTTCCCACATTAAGGCCCAGGTGAGAATTGAAAGCAACGACTCGGGTCATTTACACCTTTGCGTATGTGTATTAGGGACAAAGGTGTTTTAAAAATGGCAAGTGGCTGACAAGATCAATTTTCACTTCCTCTGTCTCTTTACCAGTCATGGCAGTAGCATACAGTAAGTGGCCATTTTCCCTATAGGCTAACAAAGTAGCATGTAAGTTAGAGAAGAGATAATCAATTAGGATTCATAACATGGGTTTGTCACTAAAGTCAGGTTTCCACTATGCAATGCCAGAAGCAATATCTGACCATTGGAGTCAGAAGAATGCAGAAGAACACAAAAGAGAGCACGTCCAGGTTTACTTCTTGATATACTACAGTATCATGACTGTGGAGGATGACACCAGTTTAATGTCTATTATGATTTTGAGATGACTGCAGGAAATAGAGTCAGGAAGGATTTCCTCAATGGTAGTAAATGCAGATGAAGTATATTGGAGTGTTAGATTTGCTGAGCCCAGCTGTGGCTGAAGGTTTCCCATGCCCTTGCAGGGCTCCTGTGAGGGCCACACATATACCCTCCTGCAAACAGGCACAATACGCAACCCCTGAAAGGGATGGCCATTGAATTCTCAGGCAAGTGGCAATATTTGCTCACCTGAAATACACACATCTTGCCAATTGGTGTCGGGGTGGGGAAGGGAAGGGCCCCTGGTACAGCTGTGGCCTGGAGAAAGGGCAGAGCAGGAAGTTTTGTGGGGTGCTCCCCTGCTGAGCGGCTGTTTAGCAGTGGCGGACCCATTGTGTTTTATGTGAGGCAGGGCCATATTTGTTCCAAGCTGCAGGAGGCTGATGAGGTGCTAATCTGTTGAGTGGCCGTGTCATTGGGCCTCCTTTGCCAATGGCCTGTTAGCTGTCAGGGCCTGTAAAAAGGCCACATTTACGGGCTCCGCAAGACTCTGCCAAGGGTGTTCATGGGTAAGCAAACACAGATTGGACACTTATGTTGTTGGGCCGGCAGGGAGGCTTTATCGCCGAGCTCCTGGAGTGACACGGAGGGAGATCTCTTTGAGCCCTCTTCATTACATAGCCGGCCCCCGCAATGTTCCTCAGTAAACACTACAAAAGACCCATATACACATCTACATATGGATTGCTACCGGAAAATACAGGAAGGATGCTGGACTACTCCTGAACATACAGTACCAGTCAACAGTTAACACACCTACACATTCCAGGTTTTTTCTTTATTTATTCTGTTTTCTACATTGTAGAATAATAGTGAAGACATCAAAACTATGAAATAACACATATGGAATGATGTAGTAACCGAAAAAGTTTTAAAAGATCAAAATACTGTATATTTTATAGTTGAGATCCTTGACCCTTTGCTTTGATAACAGCTTTGCACACTCTTGGCATTCTCTTAGCATTCTCTCAAACAGCTTCATGAGGTAGTCAGCAGGAATACATTTCAATTAACAGGTGTGTCTTGTTAAAAGTTAAATTGTGGACTTTATTTCCTTCTTAATGCGTTTGAGGCAATCAGTTGTGTTGTGACAAGGTGAGGGTGGTATTCAGAAGATAGCCCTATTTGGTAAAATACCAAGTTCATATTATGGCAAGAACAGCTCAAATAAACAAAGAGAAATGACAGTCCATCATAACTTTAAGACATGAAGGTCAGTCAATATGGAAAATGTCAAGAACTTTGAAAGTTTCTTCAAGTGCATTCGCAAAAACCATCAAGTGCTATGATGAAACTGGCTCTCGTGGGACCACCACAGGAAAGGAAGGCTCAGACTTACCTCTGCTGTAGAGGATAAGTTCATTAGAGTTACCAGCCTCAGAAATTGCAGCCCAAATAAATGCTTCACAGAGTTCAAGTAACAGACACATCTCAATATCAACTGTTCAGAGGAGACTGTGTGAATCAGGCCTTCATGATTTTATTTAGAATTCAAGGCACACTTAACAAGCATGGCTACCACCATCCCATCTGGATTTCACTTATTTCAATTTTTATTTAACTAGGCAAGTCAGTTAAGAACAAATTCTTATTTACAATTACGGCCTAACCTCAGCCAAACCTGGACGACGCTGGGCCAATTGTACGCTGCCCTATGGTACTCCCAATCACAGCCAGATGTGATACAGCCTGGAATCGAACCAGGGACTGTAATGACACTTCTTGCACTGAGATGCAGTGCCTTAGACTGCTGCACCACTTGGGCGTGGGACTATGCCTTGTTTTTCAACAGGACAATGACTCAAAACACACCAAGAAGGAGAGCGATGGAGTGGTACTTTGAAGAATCTCAAATCTCAAATATATTTTGATTCGTTGAACACTTTTTTGGTTACTACATGATTCCATATGTGTTATTTTATAGTATTCATTTCTTCACTATTATTCTACAATGTAGAGTAAAAATAAAGAAAAACCCTTGAATGAGTAGGTGTGTCCAAACTTTTGACTGGTACTGTATATCAGCGCTCAACAGATGCACCATCTTTTCATTTCACCTTATTCTGTTAACTCACACACATGACTTATAAACAGAGGTAGTCTGGTGTGGCTGTAGAAATGTATTTCTGCCTCTGACGCGGTGGGATCTAGTGGGGGGGGGGCCAAATGAAAGGCTCTGCATCTCTGGTGGCAGGCTCAGGTCAGCCGTGGCTGTGTCAGAGATAATCCCAAACATGACGTTTTCCATCAGCCTGGAATAGAGAGAGGACAGATGCAGATCTGGGACTGGTGGAAAAGGAAATGGTCAAATGCCATCAGATGTATAACCAAATATTTTCTAAAGGCCCTGATGTTTCTCAGCTTCAGCTCCATGGATTTCAAGATCTCAAGTCGTTGTGATGATTACAATAATATTTTAAGTTTCAGACTATCAAAATGTCTGCATGTGGTGAATCATATGATCCCCAACTATTCCCGATGTATGAATCCAACCAAGTGTTAGCGGCTTTTGGAGAAATCCCTTGATAATGTTCACCATTAGATGGGCCATTAACTGTTGGATTCATTTCCAATCAGCCCTCCTGATTGGTGCCTGTTTTCTGAGACCATGGCAGGTGAGTGCGAAGGACATTAGCTGACTGATTATCAGGGTTGGTTGGAGTGACATTAGACACAGTTCTTCCCATGGGCTCACACCAAGTTAATTAGCATAGCACTACTTTGCCTCATGTTTAATTGCCTTCTGTCTGTGATGAAATGTGTATTGACATTGCAGTTCACTTCTAATGAATAACAATGGATAATTGGGCAATATTAAATATTCTGCCCAATACACATCCATTCAGATGGTTTAACATAACATAATCAGACCTGGAGCACTATGCAAATGTGTTGTGTCCAAGCTACTGTACAATATGTTAGCAAAAATAGAGGCTCATAGACAAAGATAAGAATTGTTCAGTAACTAACTTCACAAATAATGCTCCCCACATTATACACTGAGTGTACAAAACATTAGGAACACCTGCTCTTTCCATGACATAGACTGACCAGGTGAATTCAGGTGAAAAATAGGATCCCTTATTGATGTCACCTGTTAAATCCACTTCAATCAGTGTAGATGAAGGGGAGGAGACAGGTTAAAGAAGGATTGTTAAGCCTTGAGACAAATCAGACTTGGATTGTGTATGTGTGCTTTCGACACCTTGTAGAGTCCATGCCCCGACGAATTGAGGCTGTTCTGAGAGGATAGGGGGTGCAAATCACTATTAGGAAGGTGTTCCTAATGTTTTGTACACTCTATGTAGTTATTGTTGTATTATGTCCTTGTATTACTGTAAGTCCTTTTCTCTTAACCTTTTTGAGATGCCATCTGATGTTAGCCACTCTCAAGATGTTGGATCCCATGATATCTCCTCCTGTGGTCCACTGGGTAGACAAACACCAAGTTGGATCGATACAGATCATCACTCAGCTTAGGCCTCCTTTATACATGACAAGAGAAAAGTAGCACAAATGTAATTGCCAGGCCCTGGATACAGCACACATAAAACGTAGGCTATTGCATGGCATTCCCGAGCGCATTCCTCTCAATATCCAAAGGTGCGTATTTGAGGAAATCCTTAGGCCATTTGTGCCCGTGTTTGCCCCAGGACCCAGTGGGGTGAGTCGGTGTAATAACTGCTGCCCCCTCCCTCTGAATCACATCACTATGGCTGTCCTGCCTATTTATTTAGCCGGGTTGTGTGCCTTCCCAGTCTAGTCGCTTTTCAGATTCATTTCCAGGTAAACACACTGTGGCAAGCCGCAAACCTGCAGCCAACAAGCGTTGTCACAGCTGTGGCAGATAATGGGAAGTCCAAACTCCGGGCCTGTTCTGGAATGTTTACTGTCACCACAGGCACTTGGCAGCAAACATTTTTCCATCGCTTTCCGAAGAAAGAGGCTCACTTTATTAATTTTATTTTTACGAATCACAAGCTTAACTTATTGACCCCAGTGTTTTGTATGAGGTAAGGCAACAAAAACTCGAAAAGGGGGAAAAGCTCGCTGAAAACTGAAGCAGCACAGTGGCAAGAAATCCAACTCTGAAAGCGAAGCTTGAAGCAACACATTTCTGCCAACAACTTCTGGGTGTTTGAAGGAATGTTAGATGGTCCTACCTTTCTCACAGAGCAGAGAGGAGCGCACCCAGTTTCCATCCCCCAGCCCAGCTCTGTTTCCAAGTACCTCTTAGGATGACCCTGAGGCGAAGGGGATCCAGAGAACTAGGCTTTGTGATATGATGGCGTGATATGATGACGTGATATGATTATGTAATTGAAGGTGTGTTGTAATAGCACAACCAGGTGTCAGACTGTCACCTTTCCATTGGTCCACAAGGGAATCTCTAGTGTGGTAAGGACTGGAGTGTTCAACTCCGGTCCGTTAGGGCCACAGTGTTTGAAAGCGGCCTTTGAAGGCTGGAGCTGTGCACCTGTGGGTGAGAGACTTAAATTCATATTCAATGTTTCATTCATGGGGGCAGACAAGAAATACATGTAGCCTATCCCCCAAGAGCTGCCATATCCCCTTAGCTTCCAGTCAGTACCTGGTATGAATATCAAATTGGCTGAGAATAGAAGCCAAAATCTCCATAAAATCAAAGCATAAAGTGCCCTGATGTGAAGCTGACCATCCAGTACCATCCAGTTTTTAAAGACCCTGAACCATAAAGATCCAATACCATGCAGTTTGTAGAGTCCCTAGTGAGACTGGCCATGTAACATATTGTAAAACCAGTATTCCTCATGTATGGTGGCAGAAAGGTGAGAACCAGCTAGCGGGATATTGCACTGCAATGCCAGCGCTGAAGTATTATAGCACAACCCCTTCTGAAAAAGGTGGGAAAAAAGTGGGATATCCTTTTCTGTCACCCATTGGACAAATCACCCATTGCACTCACCTCCATCTCACACATTACAAAGGATTGATGCATATGCAAGTTTGTTAAAATTGTCTACATCCATTGTTGCAGGCAGAAGTCTGGCCCAGAAGTCTGGCCCAGAGGCCATTTTAGCTGTTATATATAAAATAATGATATAAAAATATTGATGTCTAATGTTTGTAGACAAATGATGAGATTAGGATGAATTGACTATTTTATTATTGATTGATGTATTTGTTATATGTTGTATGGTGCTGTTTTGTACTGATTATTGTGGTTGCCTTGTGTTTAGTCTGTATTGTGTTTTCCATCAGGGACCAGGTTGGAAACAAGTGCATTTTGCTGTAACGTGTTATCCCCTGTGTTTTATTCAGTGCATATTTCTTCCAATCAATATGGACATAATAACGTTATATTATAGTTTTTGTTTTTATAGTAATGAACAAATGTGTGAAGACATGGGGAGGGGATACGCTGGTTAACAATTAACTCCGGAATTAGCTAAATATTTTACAAGAACATTGGTCATATTGTCATTTATAGCATGTTTTTTAAGAACATTACTTTGTGATAGTATGGCCAGTCACATTTTACCATATTTATGTACAGTTGGGAAAGAGGTCAATGACCTATAGTTGTCATGGACACAATGTATTCAGAACTCAACACTCTTATAAAAAAGGTTTCCAAAATGGTTCTTTGGCTGTCCCCAATCGAAACCCTTTTTGGTTCCAGGTAAAACCTTTTTGGGTTCCAGGCAGGTAGCCTAGTGGTTAGAGCAGTGGGCCAGTAACAGAACTACTGCTCGATGAAATCCCCAAGCTGACATGGTAACAAATATGTTTTTCTACCCCTGAACAAGGCAGTTAAGCCGCTGTTCCTAGACCGTCATTGTAAATAAGAATTTGTTCTTAATAACTGATCTGCCTATTTAAATAAAGGTCAAATAAAAAATAAACTTTTGGGTTCTGTGTAGAACCCTATGTGGAAAGGGTTCTACCTTGACCCAAAAAGGGTTTTTCAAAGGTTTATCCTATGAGGACCTGCAGCCGAAGAACCCTTCTAGGTTCTAGATAGCACCTGAAGTGATCCAACAACGTCAGCATGAATATTGCAATGCTCAGCTTTTTAAAACATTGTAATGCAAAAAATAATATATATATATATTTTATAAGAACAATACTTTTCAATGTCTATACCATGACGATTTCAGCTTATATTACGCCTCTCAATAAATGGAAGTAACTGTGTTGAATGTGTAGGCTATGTGGTCCTTAGACACACCAAGGGGTGGTCATGATCTCATTTCCAAGTTAAGCAGACGGTCTGTTGTCCCCTCGTCAACACCGAGTGGTTTACTCTCCTTTACTAATGGGGTTTTACCGATAGTTATGCTCTTACATCTATATGCAGTCAAATAGATGTTCAACCAACGGCACGTGGCTGGCACCATTCTGTGTCCTCACTTTGATCCGGTAAATAAGATAGGAAGTTATTCTATAGGCGAGTTGATTAATTAATGTAACGATAGGCTATAGAAATTTTAGAGGGTGTTGTTTTCTGTACGTAGTCTAATGCACCACTAACAATTATTGTTGGACAAATATAACCAAGAGAGGGCGCTGAAACGTAAATCTTCCTCTAATTGTTCTCGCGCACAACACTAATACATTATCACAAAACATATAAATAATTCTAAATAATAAGGAAACCTTAAGACATGGCCATTATTATTATGTTTTATGAAATCTGTAGTGAAAAAAAACATGGAACATGTTATTACTGATTAGGCCTATTTGTCATTTATCTGCCATGATTTTAAATGTTTATTTTTCATATTTGTTGTACTTTATTTTAATTTTATAATTTCAAATAGGCCATGCCCTATTCCCTAGGCTACACCAAAATGCAAATTCGTTAGTGGCTGGATTGATTTTATTCTAGCCTAAATCATTCTTACTTTTTTTCCTAAAGCCTATCAGCCGACATCGAGGCAATCCGTTAAATCGTCAGTGCTCAAACACATTGAATAAACTTTACTTTGTTTAAGGTATCTAGCGCTTGTGTCCTGGGAAATCAATAGTCCACACCTTGACACACACGCGCGTTCACGGACGACACGTTCTCTTTCCTATTTTAGTCCACACATTCAATAGCAATAGAAGCTACCAAGTGAATATTATCTTGAAATTGTAAAATGCAAAAACGTGGCAATATGTTTTGACATAGGCTACATATTAGGGCCGTATGTTGTTATTGCTTGCAATTGAGGTTGAAAATATCAATATTATTCTTAAGGGGACAATAATATACGTTTTTACCGTAAAACTGGCTGTGAAACCTGAATTGCTTAGGCTACGAATGATTCAGACTAATGGATCAAACTTAAACTAAATAATTTCTCTTTCACTTTACCAAAGCTATATGACATGGGGTGGCTTAAGATGGAGTAGACTTCGATAAGATCGAGTAGACTAATGAAATAGTACATTACCTCGTCAAATACTCAACTAAATATAGGTCCTTGGGGGTAGGGAAGAAAAACAATTAAGGTGCATTTAAATTCATTTTTCAAGCAACGTCTGAAAAGAACATCACAAGAGAAATAACGCATGATAAAAAAGCAGCGCCAAAACAGCAATTAACCCCCCCCCCTTCTGAAATTCAATAAGATTATAATGAATATTTTTATATGAGACTGTTATTTTTATTCAGCGCAGGTGTACAATAGGGGGGCAAGTCGAGGAGGCTAACGCCTAGGTGTGATGAGATTATTCAAATAGGGCAAGTGAAGAAGTAGGGATTGGAGGCTCGCCTGGCGCACAGAGCTATATCATAGCGTTTACAGCCAGCTCGGAACGTCATTTGAACTCCGGTCATCATCAGACGCTTTTCAGCGCCCGTGGGCACGGCTGGCTGAAAGACACACATGCGCCAGTCCTTGACTAAGGATCCTACCAACGACCCGAATACCCCGTGGTCCCAAATCACCGTTTGTTAGAGCGAGTTTTGCCATTTCTTCTGCGAAGAAACGGTTTGACAACTATTCGGAACTTCCATGATGCTTGGAGCAGTTAAAATGGAAGGACACGAACACACAGACTGGAGCACCTACTACGGAGAGCCCGAGGTGGGTACCTTAAATATTTTTTTTCGTCTGCAGCCGATCCCATTTTATACAACTCAATATTAGCCCAGAGATAATATTAACTTTGTGATCAAATATTGACTTGAGGCGCCTCCAAATCCTGCCCCATCTCTACGCACGGCACTATCATAACGAAGTTGTGCTTGACATGTAGGGAAAACTTTTTACTCAGATTGTAATTCCATATGTCTACATTTATCTTTACAAAATCATACATAGTTGTGTCATTTTACCCAATGAGCAAACATTTGTTTAACCGTTTTGATTGGTGAACGATGAAATCAAATATTTGTGTTGCATGTTCTATAATATTGTCCACACACTAGAACAATTTAATCAATTTTCTCTTTGTATTTAAGCTGATTACCTGACGTAAGATATGGTGACAATTCTTCGTTTTTACTTCCTTGATGTAGGCTAGACATTTAAGCTATTGGTCACATCATCGAGTGAAATTATATTTCTGTCAAGCAATTTGCTTTACCAAATTTAGCATTGGATTTCAGAAGATGGAACTGCGCCGGGATTGCTTGCTTTGACGTCAATTTCGATCATTTATGTTTACCATTATAATAATACTGATTATCATAGTTTTGCTGGTTGTTATCATTTTTGCTGATATATTTGATATTATGTTATTATCATAGTTTTATTAGGTTCACTACACATGAACACTATCAACCCTTCCCGAAAACCTCAAACAGGCTAACAATACTTGTTTTCTGTCTTGCTTTCCAGTGTTACACCTCGGTTGGCAACATGAACACAGGCCTGGGCATGAACTCAATGAACACCTACATGAGCATGTCGGGCATGAGCACCACGGCCAACATGACAGCCAATCCCATGAACATGTCCTATGTCAACACGGCAATGAGTCCCTCCATGACCGGAATGTCACCGGGCACCGGAGCCATGAACGGCATGGGCGCTGGCATGACAGCCATGAGCGCCACGCTCAGCCCCAGCATGAGCCCCATGACCGCGCAGCCTCCGTCCATGAACTCCCTTACGTCCTACGCCAACATGAATGCCATGAGCCCCATGTATGGACAGTCCAGCATCAACAGATCTAGGGACCCGAAGACATACCGGAGGAGCTACACTCACGCCAAGCCCCCGTACTCCTACATTTCTCTCATCACTATGGCTATCCAACAGTCCCCCAGCAAGATGCTGACGCTGGCCGAGGTCTATCAGTGGATCATGGATCTTTTCCCGTTTTACCGACAGAACCAGCAACGCTGGCAGAACTCAATTCGCCATTCTCTATCGTTCAATGATTGTTTCCTCAAAGTGCCTAGATCTCCGGATAAGCCCGGTAAGGGCTCGTTTTGGACACTCCACCCGGATTCGGGGAACATGTTCGAGAACGGCTGCTATCTGAGGAGGCAGAAGCGGTTTAAGTGTGACGGCCAAAAGAAGATGTGCAAGGAGTCAGGAAGGAAGACATCCGAGGGCGGCTCGAACAGCAGCTCGGAGAGTTGCAACGGCAACGAGTCCCCCCATTCCAACTCCTCCCCCAACGATCACAAAAGGTCTCTGTCAGACATGAAGTCGATCCAGGCTCTGAGTCCGGAGCACGCCGCCTCACCGGTGTCCCACTCCCAGGTGCATGGGCACCTCATGTCCCAGCATCACTCGGTCCTCGCACACGAAGCGCACCTGAAACCCGAGCATCACTACTCGTTCAACCACCCCTTCTCCATCAACAACCTCATGTCTTCGGAGCAACAGCATCACAAAATGGACCTAAAGACTTACGAGCAGGTGATGCACTATTCCGGCTACGGTTCCCCCATGGCCGGGGCGCTATCCATGGGTTCAATGGGAAAAGTGGGTTTAGATTCCTCGTCAATACCCGCTGACGCATCTTACTATCAAGGCGTCTACTCCAGGCCCATTATGAACTCCTCATAAACTCAGTCCCCAAACAGAAAACGGACTCTTTCCAGCAATTTGTACATTTGTAAAATGATAGTTTGTGCATGTAGGACTATTCCATATATTTTTGACGTTTCCCACTGATTTAGTTGTCAAGTTGGTTTAGTAATTATTTTGTAAAGGGATGTTAATAATAATGTGGCAAAATCTGTTCAAAATGCGGCGTTAAGAATGGACCAAAAGACAATAAGCCTAGTGTAAAATGCATCTGTATAGGCCCTACCTACCGGGATTCTTAAATGAATTTAAATGCATCGTGGGAGACTGAAGTTCTTCAATCATTTGTGTAATTCTTATTTATGGCTTGTAAATGTGTGTTCTTGTAGTGGACGACAAGAACAGAATCTATATTAAAGTGTTATTTGGATTTTTTTCTGAACACAATTTTGTTATTTACACTGTTGGTCTAGGCCTATTACGCATCAATAAAATAATAGGCCTATTATTATTAGTAGTAGTAGTATTAGTAGTATTGGTATTATTATTATTATTAGTAGTATTAGTAGCATTTGTATTATTATTATTATTAGTATTAGTATTAGTAGCATTATTATTATTATTATTAGTATTAGTATTAGTATCATTAGTATTATTATTATTATTAGTATTAGTAGTAATAGTAGTAGTAGTAGTTGTAGTAGTAGAAGTAGTAGTACTATTCGTATTATTATTAGTAGTAGTAGTAGTAGCATTGGTATTATTATTAGTATTAGTATTAGTAGCATTATTATTATTAGTAGTAGTATTAGTATTAGTATCATTAGTATTATTATTATTAGTATTAGTAGCATTATTATTATTATTAGTAGTAGTAGTAGTAGCATTGGTATTATTATTATTAGTAGTAGTTGTAGTAGTAGTACTATTAGTAGTATTATTATTAGCATTAGTAGTATTAGTAGCATTGGTATTATTATTATTATTAGTTGTAGAAGTAGAAGTAGTAGTAGTAGAAGTAGTGGTAGTGGTAGTAGAAGTAGTAGTAGTAGTAGTAGTAGTAGTAGTAGTAGTAGTAGTAGTAGTAGTAGTAGTAGTAGTAGTAGTAGTAGTAGTAGTAGTAGTAGTAGACCTAGTAATATGCAGCAGTGGCAGCTTCAGATATGCCAAATAATTTAAGATGACATTTTTTTCAGGTCTTCACTCTTATAAAAGTGTTCCGTTGTGCGCAATAAAATAATATTTAGGTGGAGTTACATCTTTAAACACCACGAAAAGGCGCATTTTATTTGGTGAGCTGTGTGCTCATAACGATACTGATCATCTAGTTGTGTAGTGAGGATGGAGGGAAAATAAGTTTTGATCCTCGCAATGACCGAACCATTTTCGTAAACATAAAGAGCAAACCATAGGCCTATTGATAAGTGGTAAAATGTTGACAATTGACAACAACAAAAAACACGAGGTCTATGCACAATATCGAACATTTACGATTTCTTTCAAATTTTGGATTGCAGTTATTAATCTGCACCTTCACTTCCCCGGAGAAAGAAAAAGTCGTACAACTATCTTATGTGTTTCTTTATGTCTCCTATGGGTGACAAGTGGACTATTCTCACTTTGGCCAAAGATGTTTCATCTAATTCCATCTATCATATTGTAATATTTAAAATGTTAATGAAATTCATATAAATACTAAGTATAGCCTGCTATAGCCTACTTGAAAAATAACAGGAAGGACCACTCACTGAATATGCTCCCAATCACAGACAACGATCTTCGTCAGGTCAAACAGAACGAATGATCCCATCCACATGATCATTAAGCAAATTATGATATCATTCATATTCACACAATTCCTACGCGAAAGAAACCAGAAAAATTGACCTATTTATCCACATGGCTCCTAGATATTTAGCAAACAACATAACGTATATTAACGAGCTGTATGATATGTTACAAACTTTGATTCCAAGTGACAGTGGTGAAATAGGGGTGGATGGCGGGCAGAGACAAGGATAGGCGTTGAAAATGGGCACAAGCAGTCAAGCTATGCTATAGAAGTGAGGACATGCACCAAACAACAATATCCAGCTCAGCTCAACACAGGCATGTGTTTTCTATCATAATATTATGATCTTTTCAAACGTGATATCAACAACAGTTCGGGGCGGCTCAATGTCAGATAGCAGAAACAACAACAGTTCGGGGCGGCTCAATGTCAGATAGCAGAAACAACAACAGCAATGTTAAAATGTTCTTCATGCGATAAGGGCTCTATCCTCGGCACACGGGTTTTGCTTTAGTCATGTCTTTAGTCATGTTACAACCTTAAAATGCATTATGAAACGTATTCATCAGTAAATCGTGCACACACACACGCACGCACGCACGCACGCACGCACAGTGAGTCCCCCCCCTGATGGAAGACACTCGTGTTGAGATCTTTGGATGAAAAGTGTTTAATTATCACATAAAAGTGTCCCGTGGGGTCAGAGAAAAGTTGTGGGGAAGAGGGCTGATTGAGAACAGTCTACTGAATGTGATGCTCCGCCTGCTTTGCTCTGTATCACTAAGCCATTGTCTAGGGGTACTTTTAAACTACTGAGAGATGCCTTCTCAATGAGCCTAAAGATAAGATATAGTTATAGTCGAAATGATTCAAAATCCCTACATTCCCAAAACGGCAAGACACCAATTATTTTCCTCCACGGACCGGGGGATACCAAGCCCCTGCCGGTGTACTTAGAAATCCAAGGGCAGGGAGTTTGTCCCTTTGCCAGATAGGACACTGCTTCACCTTCTGAACACGTAAAGGGTGCATGCGTTTATTCTCCAGTCCCTCTCACAAATCGTACTTTAAACACCCGTGATCTGCGAATAAACAAAGGCAGTAAACAATGGAGTGGAGGCTATGCCCACAATATAGGAAGTACATGCACAACCAAATTGCAGGAGTGTAAACTTTGAAGAGGACGTCACCGCTCAGTAAATGTACACAGACATTCAATTTCGTTCTCTTCATTTTAGACATAATGCGTAACTGATTATTTTTTTAGCACACTGATCGATATCTCGGTAAAATAATCTTCTTTTTTTTAACTAGCGGGGCAGTGAAATCTTTGCTTTGTGCTAAAGTCAACAGTGACAGAGTTTGAGCTCAAATAAATGCCGTGATGTCTCCAGCCCTTTGCAGAAGGCTGAAGGCGAGGTTCCACATTGGGCTCCTAGCTTGCCAGTAAGCTTCCACCGTATTTCACAGGTATGGACATTTGATTGTATATTTCCTAACTTTGTTTCAATTCAATCTTTGTGTGATGATAGTTATTCGTTTGGGGCCGGGGGTATGCTAGATGAGAATTGAGCACTGGCTGAAATCCTGGTTAGAAAGGTCCTCGAGCAGGCCCAATTGGGTTTCATGACAATGGTTGGTTCAAAGCTTCAAAAAGGCTGATGTGATTTGCAAGTTCTGTGATAGAGGTTGTTGCCTCTTCATTCAGTGTCTTTCAATTGCATGTCAGAGAGCTATCGCAGCTGATATATATCATTGATGTCACGAGAGGAGCACTTGCTCCATTGCGCATGGAACTCTGTTTTATAGCCTACAATGAAACCCTGCGGCTCCAACATTCAAATGTTAGCGTCCGAGTGGTTTATAGCCTGTCATTTTTTAAATGTTTCATTGCTATCCATATTTGAGTGTTTTGCTGTGTGCGTCAGGTTTTCAGGAACCCATTGAGTATTTTCTATTGGCTTTCTTTTGGGGATGATTTAAAGATGATTTTACACACACTGCTTGAAAATAATTCAAACACTAATCAATATTGGAATTCCAAATGTCAAGAACATTTATTTGAATGAATTAGCTATCATAAATTATCGTCATTGTCTTCCCCATCTCATTCATGATACCTATTTACAATTGGTTGCGGACTTCCAATGATAACATATGGCTAATAAAATAATGATGATAATAATAATAACAATAAGAAGAATAAGAAGAAAAAGCCTGCGTAATAGGCTTAGGCTACTGTATAAAAAATACACCATTGTGCTCAGAAAATAGTAGTAGCCTAGTAAAGGTTGTAATGTTGAGATGAAACCGTATGATGCGTCCAAAACACTGGGGACCGTTTTCAATAATTAATTCCCCTCCAATCTCGCTCTCACAAGGAGCAAGAGCCCTCGAAAATACCCATTACACATTATTAAAATAGCATATGCCGACGCACTTCTACTCCGATCCTTTGATGGAGGTGATAACCTCAGTCAAGCCTCCTCCAGGATGGAGTGAAATGGGAATGGCCTTTAGAAACCCTAGTTCAAAGGTAACCGGCCTTAATCGGCACTGGAGAACCTTCTTACCAAAAGTGCACGAGAGTTTACCCACTGACATCAGCCTCCTAGGCCTACATCATCCAATTTATTAGTTACCTGAGATAGCTAGGCTACACGACATGAAGGACCAGGACCTTCATTGTTGTGGGGAACCATTTATAAAGGCCCGCCTCCGAAAAGTGTTTTGTTTTCGCTTAAGTTAAAAGATATCTGCAATAGAAATATATGCATGAGTCCTCGCTGGCTGTTCAGGCAGATGCTCGCGCGTATAAGCACGCGTGTATAAACACACGCACGCACGCACGCACGCACGCACGCACACACACACACACACACACACACACACACACACACACACACACACACACACACACACACACACACACACACACACACACACACACACACACACACACACAAAGGGGTTTCACATTTCAGCGCGCAGAGATGCCTCTGCAAAGGGCCTGGGCACACCATCACAGGCAACCCCTTCACTGTTGTTATAGCAACAAGATGAGCGATGGTCCAACTTGTTGATCCCTTTACTTTGCTAACCCATTTTAATTACATTTCTTACCGGTCGCCCTATTTGCATATTTCTAGATTAGTTTGAGTAACACGAGGAACCAATGGCATTTCTCAAGACCGAAACCTAGTCTGGATTTATTGGAACAAGTTGTGGTCAAACTTGGATGAAATTCCTCTTGCTGTGAGGACGCCAGGTTTTGGTTCATTCATGCTCCCTTCTAGACTGAGGCTGAACTCGCGGATGCCTTATCTGTCCTTCTGTTTGCATTTCTATTGCATGAGCTTTGGAACAAAATTCTCACAACACTGGGACACATCGATATAATGTCTATAAGCATCAAAGCAAAATGTTGAAAACTGGTTTGAAATAGGTTTTCATTTTGATTACAGATATCGTTGGCCCGGGGTATTGCTCTTCATGATGGAACCATGGATTGCATCATTTGAATTAACCAAGTTTATTCATAGCAGTAGATGCACATGGTCCCATAGACCTATAGGCCCATAATAATATCATGTGTGACGGGTTACCAACTCTGGCCCTATATTCCCGTTGAAAGCACTAGTAGCCTAAGCTCACATGCAGCCACCACCAGGACCTGGAACACCCAAGTAGAACGGTCTCCCGGGTGATAGCGGGACACCGGTCTAACAAGCTGTAATTCGGTTTTAGCCTATTGCAGGGGTGGGACCGTCCACACTGCCCCAATTTAACTCCTCTTTCACGCGAAATACTCATAATCCCATATTTTACCAAGGGAAACTGCTATCCTACAGTATATTAAAGACAATAAAGTGAAAACTCAAAGCCACCCATGGTTTCTCAGCAGTCAGTTAGTTCCTCGTCATGATATACGCCCATCGCGTCCACCCATATTGCTTCAATTAACACTAGCTTTAGTGGCCATTTAATTATCTGACACTTTGCATGAATAATTCTCAATGCGGGAGCGCGAGTTTATGCTATTCAAATAAGTGCATACATGTAGGATCCAGTACATATATACATTTATTTAGGCAAGGGATATAATTCCTTTAGCTAAATAGATTTCTAGAAAAAAATCAGCAACATAGACCGTCTGTTGCTGATGGCAAACCTATTTTCCCTCTGGGAATACTTTATTATTTTCATTATTATTATTGGCAGAATTGTTTAAAATCACAATTATTATTACTATTTATTATTATTATTATTATTATTATTATTATTATTATTATTATTCATGTAGACTATTAATAATTTAGGCTACTGCATTAAAATTGATGATCGAATTGCCCATAGATTAAATAACAAACGTTGAGACCATTAGGTGCAAACGAAAAAAAGAAATTCAATATCGAGAAAGGTTGATAATGGATCCTTTGAGAACTACAGATAACAACACCAATTGATTTACTGATTTTCAACGATAAGCATTTTGACTAGAATAATTTGACACTTTCAATTAGATGGGGGGAGGGGGGGGGACTATATGTAAAAAAGAAAAAAAAAGAATGATATACATTTTCGTTTTCTGTAATCCACCTAATATTGGTATGCACCCTGCTATAAAAGCCCATAGATGATGATGAAGGAGAAGGAAAAGGTGAAAAAGCTAAGAATAATCCATTCATAGGTTACCCCAATCATTCATTCTATAGCAAATACAATTTGCACTTTTTCTTACAATATTTCTAATTTGGTATGATAATTATCCAAAGTACAAAATTGGAAAAGACACCTTATACACCTTTGAAAAACATGAATGTATTGCCAGGTTTCACATGATTTTGACCAATATTTTCAATGTATTTAGCAATTCATATCGGAAATTAGATTGATTTGAGTCAAATGGTGATAATAAATATGGTTGCCTGAATGGTGTATGAAACACCCTGTGGTCAACCCAATATGGGAAACTGTGTCTGCCTGATTCTGTGGCAGAAACCTTCTCTGTTCACTTTACAGCAAACCTCCTCATTATCTGTTTGTACCCTAATTGAGTGGGTCCTAAATGTTAGTTCCTCCAAAGCTCCACCTTGAATGAATCATTGGCTGTTCTAATGGAAACAAAACGCTATGGAGAGGGATATGGAGAGGGCTCTCAGAAGCATTGAGAGTAGGCAATTGTACACATCCCAATGTAGCACAGAAGGGCGTAATGTAACAGGATGAAAAGAGAGCAGATGCCCACTCTACACCCTGTGTGTTGCTCCAGAGAGGAGTCTGTATTTAGCTGCTGATACTGTTTGAATGGAGACTACAATAGGAAGTATCCCATTCTCACTGATAACTATCAGGAATTAGCAGAGTCATGTCATGTGCCACACACCTCTCTATCATACCCAGGTGTGGAACTTTTGTAATAGAAGTGTGGGGGATACTACCATTTTTGTTTTGTTATCCGGTCGGATAAACACTCCAAACAGCCTACCCGACCTCTCGGAGGCGTCCACATGTTCCAAAAGCACACCGTTGCCTCGTTATGTATCACATTCCAATGATAAAACTGGGTGGGGGGGGACAAAAATGCCATTTCAAAATGTGTGTGTGTGTGTGTGTGTGGGGGGAGTGGGGGGGAGGGGCTGGCCATACCTACACTTCTCTCCGATACCTCGCGTATTGTACCCGCTGTTCTTCTGAACCTAGCTGTCACTCCTATAGATACATAATTCTGCTGTACACACCTCTTAACTTGACATCTCTTTCCCATTCATTTGAGAATGTCTGAATTCTGAACAGACATGTCAGAAGAAATATACAGAGACAGTTTGGAGGAAACAACTCATATTTGAAGTACAGCTTGGAGGAAACAACTCCTATTTCAAGTACAGCTTTGAGGAAACAACTCCTATTTCAAGTACAGCTTTGAGGAAACAACTCCTAGTTGAAGTACAGCTTTGAGGAAACAACTCCTAATTGAAGTACAGCTTTGAGGAAACAACTCCTATTTGAAGTACAGCTTTGAGGAAACAACTCCTATTTGAAGTACAGCTTTGAGGAAACAACTCCTAGTTGAAGTACAGCTTGGAGGAAACAACTACTATTTGAAGTACTGTTTGGAGGAAACAACTCCTAGTTGAAGTACAGTATTGAGGAAAAAACTCCTATTTGAAGTACATTGTGGAGGAAACAACTCCTATTTGAAGTACATTTTGGAGGAAACAACTCCTATTTGAAGTACATTTGGGAGGAAACAACTCCTATTTGAAGAACATTTTGGAGGAAACAACTCCTATTTGATGTACAGGTAACACCATTCATTACATCTGGCTTGCTTTTCTCAGATGATAAATTCCAGCCATATTTTCAGGTTTGACCCACCAGAGCAGGTAGAAATCAAAGGTCAGAGGGTCAGTATGGGAAAAGGAGGAGTGTGAGATGGGAGAGGGGGACATGGTGAGAATGCAGCCGGTGACTGTGATGTGTTTGTACCTCCCTAACACGGCAGTGTGACATTACAGACCAGCGATTCCTCTCAGCCTGAGCCAGGCCGCATGGCCGTGTGGTCCACACATCCACACACACAGGGCCGCACTGGCGTCACAGAGAAAATAGTCAACAATTCCCATTGACAGTACCGAGGCAGCAGCTGGTGGGACAAGCACTAACCTAAAGACAACCTATTCTGGTCAGGACGGGGTGCCTCTCAGTACCCCACTGCTTTTGTATCACTCAGAGTGGAAGGATTGTTGGTGCTTGTCCATCTACAGTATGCACTGTAGAAATAATCCTAGATTTATAGATGTAGTATCTTAATTTGACCACCCTGTTGTTGTAGGACATTTCCTGTATAGCCAATAGATATAGCAGAAAATGCAAACTCGTAGTGTATTCAAGGTATAAAATGGCTTCTAAAGTTTGTAAATTTCACGTAAACATTTCCGACTTGATTTGCACTAACTTTAAATGTATCAACCAAAATGTCTATGAATTATAATCCAAACAATAACTCACACTTCCTGTTGCTGCAGCATTATTTTCATGCTGTGAACAAACTGGCTCAAATTAAGATCCTACATCTGCATTGAAGAGTCATCTGAAAATATATGCAGTGATATGGATACAAAGTAATCCGCAAAAACAATGGACATCCTTGTGGATAAATAGGATGAAAGGATAAATAAGACACAGACGTACAAGTGGTGTTGATTCTGCTTGAATGAAGCAGATATTGCTTTTTTTTGTTTGGTTCATTATAAAAATACAATCACCGTTTTTGATTGTGGTTTCAATGATTGTGGTTTAATGCAGTAACAACACAGAATAACATAATTAATAAAAGTCCCATGATGGGTAGTGACTGACCATTATTGATGTCACTTATTAACCATCATTTAGTCACGTTACTTTACTTTAAAACAATATTTCAGTTGTTGTGTATATTACTCTTTTGTTTTATTTGATGACTTTATTATTTCATTCCAAGTCATCTCATCTCTATAGAGCTGCTTCCTATGATGTCTGACAAAATCACATTTTTTTTAGTTCTTCAAAGTTAATATGGCATACATTTATGACTGCTGAATACCAACTATCAATCACTTAGATCGTGTATTTTCAGGTAGAGATAGCTGGAGAAGCAACAGCTGCTCTTTATCCCCTCAAGATCGCGCATTCTTCTGTCTCTTCGGTAGCAGGCTTAAAACAAAGACATACCCGACAAGTTGATACGCAATGAATTATGGTCATTGTAGTTAATTACCACGCTTTATGTGCTAAACAATGTATAATATTAGCCTGTTGGAAACTACAACTATATTCTACATAGCATAGTTCAGGCTGGATCTGATTTATATCTAGAGAAATGTGCAATGTGCCACGTTGAGCTCACAGAAAAAAGAAAAAAAAATGGAATTCAAACGTCTGTCAATTAGTTGTTACAAAACGGAGAAATAACTGACATTTCAGTTCATGCTCAGTACTAAAAGCAGATGAACATTTAATTGGGATAACAAGCAAGAGAACAGTGAAGAGAGTCTCAGGCATGCTAGAATAGAAGATAAGCTTCTCAAGGAGATATATGAAGCTCAGGAAACCCATGGCAAGATAATACATGTGTGTTCAACCATGCAGCAAGACACTGTATTAAATCAAGATTAGAGAAGTCCAAAATATGAATCTAACTATTTAGCGGGATCAAAATTGAGAAATGTGTGTTGTGTTATTTAAGTGCTTTCTATAGCCTTTTCCGGTAACAGAGTATTCTGCAGTCACATTTCCCAATGGGTTTGATGCGAGTGTTTGAGAGTGAACCCTGTTGGCAAAGCCAGCATAGAACAATATGTCATTCAGCTGTGTTAAAGAGATTCCTGCTCAGCTGTGATTGATCCGACATGCTTGCTTTATTCCCCCCGAGGCCTGAAAACCATGGGGTTTTAGATTCAGACTCTGGCAGTACTGATGGATATCTCTGAATGTTTCTCTGCCATAGACTCAGACCATCTTTTATTGCCTTCTTCCTCTGTTTCCACCCAGTGCAGACATTCACACACAGACATGTCCCTGGCATGTCTGCCAACCTCTCTCCTCGCCCGACTTCTCTCCCCCAGGGAACTGAGGCCTGAGCCCTACAGGTCAGTCACAGCCAAGGACACACAACTCATTAAAAGTTAATGAAACCTAAAAACGCAGTGCGCCAGCGATTCATTTAAACCCCAAACCAATCTCAGCTTCCAGCAAAGGCAAACAAGCCCATGTGGCCAGCGTCGTAACCAGGGTTTGAGTTTCAGTGCGGTCCGGAAGATACATTTTCTAGAAGTTGAAGCTCATTTGCTGCATTTCTATATAATTAAAAAACTTCAAAATGCTATTTGGAGAACAGAAAAAAACAAGCTAAAATGACCTCAGCCTTTATCACCTTGGCTGCTGCAGGTTAATTCACCTCAGTCTATCTGCAAACACATAGCCTATTAGCTATACAATTGTAATGTTATACCCCTAAAAGGGGGAAATTATTCTAACTTAATATCAGTGCCGAAACGAAAATGTATGGCATTTTCAGAACTGTATTGTTTGTGTTTTAATGTAGGCCTAGTCCCAAATTCAAGATAGGCCATCTGGAGATGTTGATATTGAAACATTTTTTAAGTTCCTAATTTATTTGATAAGATTAGTACAGATTTTCTAAGGGGACCCCACATGGGGCCCCAACCCCAAGTTTGGGAACCACTGTACTAACCTCTCTCTGCTTGCTTCCTGTCTCTCTGTCTCCACTGCTTCCTCCTGCATGCATTGCCTCCTCCATCAGCCTCACCACTGAGCGCCAAATCACTGTCTGTCTCAGTAGCCTATCTGTAAAGCAAAGTTATTATGAGAACCTAGTAGCGTATTCTTTTGCTCATGCTGAGGTATGCTCCGTTTAACGTTAGCTTCTTACTTCATCCTAGCTGGCTAAGTAAACGAGCCAGAGCCCTTCAACTTTACTGCAATAGAAGTCTCTGACGGCAGCTAGCCACTTGACTGACTGACTGACTGACATATATCTCTATTAGCGACTATTTCCAGTTGTACATTCATTCTCATCCGAGAGTCGTTTTTTGTTTGTTTTGGGGATGTCTGTAGACGGCAGGAGTCGCAGGACGATTTTTAAAATGTTTTTTTTCCCCCCGTATCTCGCAAACAAACTGACTGCAGTGTCTCTAGTTGTCTACTTGAGTGGACAGACACAGAGCTGGGGTAGTTCGTTTTACGTCTCAGGCCTTTAGCGTAGTTAGCCGTTCGAGAGGGCGTAGTTAGCCGTTCGAGATAGTGGTGAATGTGCTGCAAAATAGGAAAATCCGTGAGACAAATCGGGGGACGCACGCGAACATAACGAACAAACCGCCGTTTATGATTCCGCTCGTATGCAAAGAGGCTGGCGCTAATATAACGCACTCAGATCAATAATATACCCGTTCTGAGCTTGGATCAACGCTTGGAAAAATATTTAGACGTAGGACCAATATTTAGATGTAGGATATATATATATATATATTTTTGGTTTTGTCTTTCTTTTCTTCAAATGATAAATTATTACCGAGGTATATATATATATATATATGTATATTATATATCTTTTTTATATTTCTTCTTCAAATTATAAATAATTACCTAGGTCCGGACCTTGGTGTCCTCATTTGTAGTTACGGCCATGTGTGTGGCCCCAACACTCTACTCTGAATAACAAACTACGTAATATTTTCTTCTGGATATGTTCCCTATACAGACATGTTTGGTGTGATAGGCTATCTTACAATAGGACTTGTCCAATTTATTGAATGCGAGGAAAGAGTGTTCTGCAGGGATGAATTCTGTAATCTGCTTCCAAGTTGAATGTAATATCTCTACACTGCCTCAGCTTGTCAGGGAGGCTAAAATATATGCGATTTCAACATTCATGAGAATCACTGACATTCAAATAATGTACTAATTTGAATACCATAGAAGTGGAAGCTAAATGTGTGTTAAGTCTTGTATTTGTTCTTCTTCATGGGTATACCAGTACAGAGGACTGTTCCTGATCTGTGCATTGTTTAACATGCATAGGCTATTTCGCCACTTTTAAATAACCCACTCCTCGCTCTTTTTCACAGGGAAGCCCTCATCTAATAACATTTCGACTCAATTTAATAACAACCAATCAACAGCAATAACATGTCAATGTGTGTAAAGATGAGTGTCATTCGGGAAACCTAAGCGTATTTGTTTCTTTAAAACCTCCACTTTAACATGACCCCCCCCCCCCGCCCCACACCCCAATAGAGGTGTCCTCTGAGGACTCAAATTAAATTCCCTCCATGTATACGCCACTGTCAGCCTTTTAATGAATTCACATACCCTGACTTGAATTAAATTAATCCCCAATTTAATCCCATATAAATGGCTGTGTCGTTTATCACGTACAGGCTGATGCTCAGCTGAAGGGTCCCGGAAAGCTGGTTGGTGTCTATAGAGCAGTTGAGCAGATTACCATTAAAAGACAAGAGCTGTACATTTCCTCTTACAGAGTATTCCCCTGATACATACTATTTAACCCATTGTCTGTTCACGGCTGACAGTGACATAGTTTGGAGTGGGATTTAATATCCTGTCAGATGAAGAAGTAATCCATCCAGATGTATGTGTCATGATCCGATACCTTTATTTTCCTATGTGCAAATAGAGGCATTGAACAGATTATACCAAAAGAGAGAGAAAAAATGTGTGGATGCAATGTTATTTCTGGTTTCTTCAGTGTATTGGTCCAACACACCTTTGATATTGTTCTGGGAAATATTGGTTACAGTTACAGCAGCTGTGTGTTTGGACTTGTTTGAGGTCATTATTCCAGAGACTGTTGCATTACTATATTGATGCAAATTTCAGGTGGGGTTAACATGCAAAGCAAAGCATTACTTAAATGATGAACTCTTTGAGGCAGTGAGCTGATTGATAATAGTTTCTCAACAACTAATCCATACAAATGCCATGGTATCATCTGGTACGGTCAAATATTGCTAATGCGCTTAAGATGCAAATGCATACCAGCCTCTCACAGAGGTTTGGATAAGAGTGTGTTTTAGTTTTCCTGATTAGACTTGAACTATAAAATCAACGTGTACAATTTTGTTGCCATAATCAGTGTGGCGTTGTATGACGTTTGTTCCATAATTCAAGATATATCTAATGATAGAGGAATTGGTAGGGCAAAATAGGAACAGTTGTCTGGTTTGTTGTCTCTGGCATTAGACGCTGAGCGTAGATAGCCAACAGATATGGCAGTGTCACATCTCCAAAACGTCTGATATGTAGCTGCTAAGTAAGCAGTGATTTGGGATGATTTTGTGAGTGACAGATGGTACCTAAGTTCACGTTAGCTGTTCTGACGGAGGTTCCAGACTCTATATCCCATTCCACCAAATGTCTGACCAGATATACTTTTTGGAGGAAGCTTGGTCAATTCTCTGCCAAGCCTGGCTCGTGTACCTATCATTATTATAGAAGAAAAAGAAGAAACTTGTCAATTCACTCCCATACCAACAAATCCTTGACAGATGCTGTTCTGTCACTATTCATACTATTGTGCTGCCATTACAACTAAATGCATCATTTGAGTTTCAGAAATCCATCCTGTATGTATCCAACACCAAATGTTTGGTGACTGAAAGCCTACGTTGCAGGGCGGGGGTGCATAATTGCTAGGAAACATTTTACTGAACATTTGGTGATAAAATGCAGCCCCCCCCACGCACACAGCTTAAAGCAATTAATTCAGGATCCTGACACAAACTCTCCAATCCTTTGACAGCTTGGAGCTGAAATAAAAATGCTAGTTCTCCTGGGAACGGCAGGAGATAGCCGGCTCTTTTCTGGACTGTTTGCTCACTGGCCCTGAGAGCAATCTTCCCCAGTCAGAATGAAATGCAAGGACACAAACAATGTACCTCAGAGAGAATGGGAGATGGGGAATGAACAGTTTGGACTATTTGCTCAGCAGAAGGGCAGCCACAATGGCTTGCCGATGGCTTTCCCATGCATCAAGCCTCTTAGTCTTAGGCCTCCCTTTGTTGCTGGGTTTCATCGCTCTGGCCAGATAAGAGCCCAGCTGCCCTATACTTTTAATTCCCATTGAACACCGTACTGTATCGTCATTTATCTGCCTACATACTGCCTGCCATGATGTTGTTGTCTGATTGAATGGGTTATCGCCCGTGTGTCTCGGTGGCTAAGGTTCACCTTAGCATGTGCTGTCGTTTAAGTCTTGAATCCCTCTCTCTTCGATAAACAGCGGGCGGTGGTTAGGGTGGGGGGATAACGCCTGATCCCTCTTCTCTACAGAAAAGGAGGCATCACAAGTCAAGCACAGGATACGATAAAGATACCCATTTACACACAGTTGAAGTCGGAAGTTTACATACACCTTAGCCAAATACATTTAAACTCAGTTTTTGCAAGTCCTGCCATTTAATCCTAGTAGAAATTCCCTGTCTTAGGTCAGTTAGGATGACCACTTTATTTTAAGAATGTCAAATGTCAGAATAATAGCAGAGAGAATGATTTACTTCAGCTTTATTTATTTCATCACATTCCCAGTGGGTCAGAAGTTTACATACACTCAATTAGTATTTGGCAGCATTGCCTTTAAATTGTTTAACTTGGGTCAAACATTTCGGGAAGCCTTCCACAAGCTTCCTACAATAAGTTGGGTGAATTTTGGCCCATTCCTCCTGACAGAGCTGGTGTAACTGAGTCAGGTTTGTAGGCCTCCTTGCTCTCACACACTTTTTTAGTTCTGCCCATACATTTTCTATAGAATTGAGGTCAGGGCTTTGTGATGGCCACTCCAATACCTTGACTTTGTTGTCCTTAAGCCATTTTGCCACAACTTTGGAAGTATGCTTGGGGTCATTGTCCATTTGGAAGACCCATTATATCCACATAATTTTCCTCCATCATGATGCCATCTATTTTGTGAAGTGCACCAGTCCCTCCTGCAGCAAAGCACCCCCACAACATGATGCTGCCACCCCCGTGCTTCATGGTTGGGATGGTGTTATTTGGCTTGCAAGCCTCCCCATTTTTCCTCCAAACATAACAATGGTCATTATGGCCAAATAGTTATATTTTTGTGTCATCAGACCAGAGGACATTTCTCCAAAAAGTACAATCTTTGTCCCCATGTGCAGTTGTAAACCTTAGTCTGGCTTTTTTATGGCGGTTTTGGAGCAGTGGCTTCTTCCTTGCTGAGCGTCCTTTCGGCTTATGTCGATATAGGTCTTGTTTTACTGTGGATATAGATACTTTTGTACATGTTCCCTCCAGCATCTTCACAAGATCCTTTACTGTTGTTCTGGGATTGATTTGCACGTTTCGCGCAAAGTACCTTCATCTCTAGGAGACAGAACGCTTCTCCTTCCTGAGTGGTATGACGGCTGTGTGGCCCCATGGTGTTTATACTTGCGTACTATTGTTTGTACAGATGAACATGGTACCTTCAGATGTTTGGAAATTGCTCATAAGGATGAACCAGACTTGTGGAGGTCTACAATTGTTTTCTTTTGATTTTCCCATTATGTCAAGTAAAGAGGCACTGAGTTTGAAGGTAGGCCTTGAAATACATCCACAGGTACACCTCCAATTGACTCAAATTATGTAAATTAGACTATCAGAAGCTAATGCCATGACATTATTTTCTGGAATTTTCCAAGCTGTTTAAAGGCACATTCAACTTAGTGTATGTAAACTTCTGACCCACTGGGATTGTGATACAGTGAATTATAAGTGAAATAGTCTGTCTGTTAACAGTTGTTGGAAAAATTACTTGTGTCATGCACAAAGTAGATGTCCTAACTGACTTGCCAAAACTATAGTTTGTTAACAAGAAATTTGTGGAGTGGTTGAAAAACGAGTTTTAATGACTCCAACATCAGTGTATGTAAACATCTGACTTCAACTGTAGGTCTACATTATTCTGCATGTGGATAGTTCATATGGAGCAGGGCTTACCATGAAGGAGATTCAACTCAAACACACAACTTACACAATGGGAGGAGCCGCGAAAGTGAAATAGACATTTCAACATTGTATTTCAGCCTTTTGGAGCCCACTGCTGAGTACTGCAAGACGGCCCTTGAGAAAGAGGTGAGATGCGGTCATTAAATGACCTAATGCCAACTCGAGAGAGTAAATAAAGCTAATCGTTCCTTTGACTGAGAGCAGGAGCCATGTTGTGGTCTTTTGTTTCAGTTTGTTAGTTTGTGTTCGCATTTACATTGTTTCGTTTTTGGTGGAATGTGTATTCAGACTCAATGTTTGTAATGTCTATTTGACAGGAATTACTACAGTTCCCTCTCGTAGTCCGCTGAAGAAATGTAGCTAACAATGATAACAGTTTCTTGAAAAAACGTCTCATGGCATACACACAACACACACACACTAAAATACACACCCATCCCCCACTAATGTCAGAGTCCCTCTGGGTGGTCAGGGCCAGGGGCTGAGTGGATGGTGGTGACTCTGACGCCCTGTAGAACAGTGTATCTAATGGAACACGTTGCAGTTGAATCATTGTCACTGTTAACTTTCTCAGGTTGTTGCCGTTTTGTAGGTCATTCTTCTCATTGGCTTGTCATTTTCTGTTAAGCACTTTGCTGCATGGATTCATTCAGGGGGACAGCATGGCGTTGGAGTGGAATGTCCAAAGACAGAGCAATTTTATGTCAATCACATTTTCCATTTTTTAAATGAGTTGTTATTGTACATCAAATATAAAATACAGATTAAATGTAGCTTGGGTGTTAGTAAAGAGAGCATAATCATTAAGAAACAATAAGTGCTTGTTTTGGTTGAGAGTGAGCAGCTTCGCAGTTTGGTGAGCCTCTGAATGTTTAGTGAGCATGTTAGAGCTCAGGTATGGGAGGATAAATAGGTGTGCTACTGGGCTGTGTGAGCGGAGAGGCAGCCACCTGTGTGGTGGGTGGTGCGGGCCCTGGCAGCCCTCTCAGCTTCACGCTCCACTGACCCTGAAATAAAGCTCTGTTCAAGGCATTTCAACCCTGCTTAAGGTTGTCCGTGGCCGTGTAATTTATGAGTTCTGAGAACATGAGTTATGGGCTCCGTACAATGCACAATGAGTCATACAATAAATTTACAACACTCCTCCAATTACCCCAGGCGCTGACGACCTCGGGCTCACCGGGCTATTGTCTTGTGTCAGAGAGCACTCGGATGACTCACTCAGTGTTGATGTTATGATGCTTAAGGTCATCTGAAATGTACTGTGTTCATGACGGTCTTTAGTCACCTGTATGGTTGTCTGAAGCCAAGAGGCTACAGTCACAGCCATCAAAAATCATGCCCTGCAGCTCCTAGTGGGTGGTCAGACACAGAATGAACTGTTATTGGCTGCTCCTTTGACATCCCAGAGCAGAGAACATGACTCGATGCACTTTGCATTAACTCTATTTTATAATGCATGTTTCATTGTATTGAAAATGTATGCAGGGATCTGAGCAGGTAGATTTTTCAATGAAATCATATATTTTTTTTTCTTTAATTAAGTAAGTACATATTTTCAGGGGAATTATTTTCATTTTTATCTTAAATTGTGGCTCGTGGTGGATTGATTTAACAGCTGATTTAATCAACAATTGCATGATTTGAAACGGCATAAAATGGCAATGTCACTCACAATTTGATAACCACTAGAACATAATATTGAATGAAATTGCAGAATAATACATTGATAACTTAACTATATAACACATAGCAATATGTTGACTTTGATCAACTGAAAGACTGTACAATATAAGGCAAGGTTTGCTTGAAAATGTACAATTATGTACCGAAATGAACACTTATAGGAGAAGTACAAGTTGACCTCGTGTATTATTTAATGTAGAGGCAGATAGATACATAATTGAATGCCTTCATAATTAAATCGGTTGGACTACATGGTTTGTATTTTTGCCTGAGCTCTAGAAATTTAAGAAGAAGAAACAAAAAGGAAAGCATTTCGTACTATTCTACAAATGCAATGATTTATTTCTATCATTTTTGTGCGATAGTAACATTGTTTTCATAGGAGATTGAGAATAAGTAAACTTAATACTATGACCCATTTGTCAACAATTTGTCTGTAGCTAGGTTTAAATTAAAATAACTATTTGAATGACATGACATTTGACTATAATTGTATCATTGTATTGTTTTTCTTGAATTATATAAATAGGAAATGATCAAAAGCTAGTAGAGTGCAATTGCTATGTAATATGTAATATGTGTTTGAGGTGTGCAAAAACAGAGACAATTATTGAAGCCCTTTCTCTTATTGAGCATGGAGGGTTATAATATCATTTCAAAATAAATGGTACCGGACCATGGTGGTGTTGGTTGATTAATTGACAGACGAGCATAATTCAAAGAAGCTATGCAAATGCACATTTTTACCTGGTTGACAGTGTTCTCTTATAGAACACGTGGCTACAATATACATTCATCCCTCAATTTATCAAAAGGATGACAGTTGTTAGCTTTCACCAGTTGCAAAGATCTTATTTTCAATTAATTTTTACAGACAAATTATCATATATTATATACATGGGAAATGTTGTATATTATGATTGCTGTTTTATTTGAAATAATGCTCAATATTCTCATTTGTTCTATACCAGTGTGCTTAATGTATGATACTGACTAGTTTTTGGAGTGTTGTGCTTTTTGCATTGGGTCCGTGAAACACAACTAGTACTCATCACAAGCAGCCCACTGATGATGTCATTCACCTTACTACCTCTCTATCTGGAGGTGTCAACACCCCGCAAACACCTTTGACATACGTGCTTGAATGTTGCAGGCGAGTTAGCTAAACATTCCTGGGTGTTCCCCATTCTCCTATCTATACTGCTTACCACTACTCACACTGAGCTGTTTTAGCTTCGTCTCTGTGGCCGACACAGCAAAGTCAACTCTCTCACAGGAAAACAAGCAACTCACATAACCAGGCTTTTGACAATACATTTTTTATATGTGTGATGTCCTATTTTGTACTAAAACATTACAACATGGTATACAACTTTATTAAAGTAAGCCTCAAATGTATATAGGTTTTGAGTTTTCTCCCCATTCTTAAATGTGACTGAATAAAATGTTTTGCTCTGAGGCTTTGGGAATGATTGCTGCCATCCCATGCTTATTGGCACATTCAGCTTGTTTGAGTTGATTTGAGGTGCTGGGTCTCTGAGGACGGATCGCAGAACTATAACCACATCAAATAATGAAGGGAAAGGTGTTTCTTGAGCCTCTCTCTCTCTCTCTCTCTCTGTCTAGCAGGGCTCTGCTGGGGAGGGCTCCATGGCTGTGCTGTCAGAGAGGTTCCTTCAGAGAGAAGAGGGATGAGAAGGAGAGGAGGCCATAACGAGAAGAGGAGAGGTTCGAAAAGGAGAAGCAGATGGATCTGCCAACACACACAATGTCCCTTCTGTCGTGGGCTGTGCTGTGACCGCCCCATGGCAGCGGCCAGGTATGTCAGCTATGTTTACCAAGCCATCCATCTCCTACCTGCCCTTCTGAAACAGGAACCTTTGTTTGAACCATACAGTCGTTAAGCCACTCGTTGACTCAGATCAACACAATTTATTTCCTGGTGGGTGCAGCAGGGATTATGGTCATCTTAGTTTTGACCTTTATTTGACCTTTTTTTCTGAACCCCCCCAATGTTAATGTATTTAGATGATTCAGAAAAGATTGCCTGATTGTGGTCAGGCGAGGTGCTGAGTTATTGAGGGGACACACCAATGGTCCTTATCATGGCTGGCCAGGGTTAGCAAATAAACTGTCCATGGACGACAACACACATTCACTGGGAGGATTAAGGCTCTGTGACTTTCATACATGCGTGGTATAAACAAAGAACATGGTACAAGTGTATGAAAAAGAAAAGAAAATGGCTACCAATATAACACAGCAAATATGGATAAGAGGATCTGAAAGGAACCAATTATTTCCAAGTCACTGGAGTTAATAAATAGATTTTTATTTCTGTTTGCCAAACGCCTTTACATGTTGTCGTATTTGTGTAGGAGGAATTTCAATCCACTTATATTCTACTTTTTATTTAAAAAAATATTATAGATGGAGATTAAGTGAGTTGAGGCAAGGAGAAACTGGGAAACTCCATCTGAGATGAGAGGGGATGTTGTAAAACCTTTTAAGTCAAGGCAACAACATCAGTGGTTCATAGCAGTGTTTAATAAAACCATTATCAATATAAGCACTGACTCATACCAGAATGAATCACCTTGATCTAATTGTTGATGGAACAAATAGCGCGACACATTTCCTAAGTGAGATTCTGGCATGAAAACCTATCACAAAACTCTTCAACTGCTGTGTGCAAAACCGTTTTCATTTATCTTTCACTTCTATTCACTAGGAGAGAGCAGATATCTGAATGCGCCACATTAATGATTGACTCATAGCTTGCAAAGTACCCCTACATACGGTGTCCACTTTGTTCACTTACTTTTCACTATATTTTTTAGCCTTACACTCAAGTTTCCACCACCCTCTCCAACTCTCATACAGTATTATTGGCTTTGGGGGTTGGGGTGGGTGGACCGAGACAAACTCTCTTTAGAAAACCATCAGCAAGTTCAGGCAAATGGGAGATAAGAGCTGTCGCTGTTATAAGAATGAGGCTGTGTAGACTTAATTCTCTTCTAAGATAAATGTGTCCAGACTTTTCTGAAAGCAAGTTCATGTTTCCCCTTTCTGCCATAAAGCCCACGTAGACAGGCATGAAATGAGCCCTGGACTCCTCATTCACATCATGAAGTAGAGAACAAACCAAGAATAGAGTCCTTTAATTAACTACGGGATGGTAAAACAGGAGCAAACTTTGAATGACTTGTTTTGTTCATGGTCATATTTTCTTTTATCAGGCACCATGTTGAACAAAAATGGAGGTGGTCCTGATTAGATTCCATCGTAATAACATTTTCTTTGGAAATGTCAAGCTCTCGTTCTTATCACCACACCATTTCAGTATGTTTCTGACACTGTATGACATATTGAAAGCTCAATGATAATGCTTTGATAGTTGAAGTCTTGTGCTGTTGTGTATTTGAGGAAAAGAGTGTCGCACCAGTTTTTCTGAGAGATGTATCCTATGGCAAAGGTGTTTTGTTGGGGATTAACTTGTGTTATTTTGGCTTTATCCTCCACAGATGGAGGTGGAATGGGACCAATGGGATCAATGAGGTGATGCCTACAATCTTCTCCCTGCATCACCTCAGATCCAGAGACACAGAACCACAAAGGCGCTTTCCTCTCTGAGTACTTGTCTACCTGGCTACGTCTGCGTCTGACCTGTCTGGATCTATGAAATATCAAAGCTTGTGTCAGGGAGCGTGTATAGGGAGAGAGAGGCACCATTAATGATTAACTGTTCTAAAAGCCTATCAGGCAGGCCATGTGACATGCTCGCAGCATTTTTTGAGCAGATTGGGGGAAGCTAGTGAGCAAACACAGGTGCTTTGGACTGGAGTCGCCGACGCTGTCAGGGACAACCACAAACAAGAGCAGCACTGCCGAGCTAAATGAGAGCCCACCCACTTTACTTACTCCCTGGCTAGCTTAGCTTAGTCACTGACTGCAGTGGCTGGAGATCCTCACCAGAGACCAAGTCCAATGTCCCCCCCCCCCCAGTGTTCCATAACCTTTCACACAAACAAATCAAACTGGAGGATTGGAGTCGCTGTGGTCTCAAGCATAGGGGAAAGCAAACAAATGAATTGTGTTCCAGTTCTCACTTTCTAAAACAAACCAAATGTGGGTTGAACACTTGTTCTTGAGAATAGTGGAGGCAATGAGAGATATTCCGAAAGGTGCTAAGTGTGTTCAGAAATATGCAGGATGACAAACTGATTCTCAGGAAATGGAGTGGTTGATTTGATTGTTTCATTAATGTTTCATGACAGGTGGATGACGAATAGATCATAAAGACACAAAAGCATATTTTCTGTCAACAAAGTAGACTGTTTTGTTGTCCTGATTTTGTTAGGATTTTTCTGGAGTTGTTTTCAAGGTTTTATAAACACGGTCTAGGTCCAGACACTTAACCTTTTTTCTCCTCAATAACGCCTGTCCCTTTGTAAAACGACTGAGTGCCTTCTGTAGCACAACTTTGATAACACAATCAGATGATATGATGGCGTTAACTGAACACGGCTTTCCGGCAGCGAGATAAATGAACAGCACGATAACGCTGACAAAAGCCTAGCTCTGATTGGTAAGTCTATGATTAGAAAACAGGCAGCATGGAAAGTCTACACCATAAGGGCAATTCATTAGATTTGTTATTTTCTACATGACCTGGGTCAGATGGACACCTTTTGTATCAGTCAAATATTTATTTGTGTGTTTTACAGGTCTTTCATCTCATACCCAGCAATTACAGTGAGCCTGTAAAGCAGAGATGATAAAAGTGTTTTAAAACAAACACTCCAAATCAACAGGAGAGGAGATGAAGTTGTAACAGCAGAGCGAGACAGAGAGAGAGAGAAGCTGAGACAGAACAAGGGGGAGAAAGAGACATAGAGAGAGAAGCTGAGAGAGAACGAGCGGGAGAGAAAGACAGATAGAGAGAAGCAGAGAGAGAACAAGAGAGAGAGGGGGGGGGGGGTAAAAACGGAATGGACTTAGAGTGTATGCTAATTTGGTATAGAGCAGACCTAACTCACTCTATTAAATGTATCAAAACAGGAACATTTTACATTAGGCTAGAAATTCAAAAGGAAATGATCTCAACAGAGAAAAAGGTCCTCCAGTGTGCTACCTATATCCCCCCACTAGAATCCCCATACTTTAATGAGACAGCTCCTCCATCCTGGAGGGGGAAATCAATCATTTCCAGGCCCAGGGACATGTACTAGTCTGTGATGACCTAAATGCCAGAACCGGACAAGAACCTGACACCCTCAGCACACAGGGGGACAAACACCTACCTGGAGGTGACAGCATTCCTTCCCCCATATGTCCCCCTAGGCACAACTACGACAACATAACCAACAAAAACGGGTCACAACTCCTGCGGCTCTGTCGCACGCTGGGTATGTACATAGTCAATGATAGGCTTCGAGGGGACTCCTAAGGTAGGAACACCTATAGCTCATCTCTTGGTAGTAGTACTGTAGACTACTTTATCACTGACATCAACCCAGAGTCACTCAGAGTGTTCACAGTCAGCCCACTGACACCCCTATCAGATCACAGCAAAATCACAGTCTACTTGAACAGAGCACTACTCTATCATGAGGCATCAAAGTCAAAGGAATTGAATAATATTAAGAAATGCTAAAGATGGAAGGAAAGTAGTGTGGAAACCTACCAACAAAAACGATTAGGCAACAACAAATTCAATTCCTTTTCGACAACTTTCTGGACAAAACATTTCATTGTAATAGTGAAGGTGTAAACTTGGCAGTAGAAAATCCAAACAGTATATTTTACCTCTCACCTTCCCTATCAAATATAAAAATGTCAAACAGAAACCGAAGAAAGTGAACAACAATGACAAATGGTTTGATGAAGAATGCAAAAACCTAAGAAAAAATTGAGAAACCTATCGAACCAAAAACATAGAGACCCAGAAAACCTGAGCCCACGCCTTCACTAAGGTGAATCACTAAAATAATACAGAAATACACTACGGGAAAAAGAAGGAACAGCATGTCAGAAATCAGCTCAATGTAATCCATAGACTCTAACCACTTCTTGGAAAATTGGAAAACACTAAACAAACAATAACACAAATAGTTATCTATTCAAAATGGAGGTGTATGGGTAAACCACTTCTCCAGTCTTTTTGGCCCTATAACAAAGAACAAACAGCAAAAACATATACATGATCAAATACAAATCTTAGAATCAACTATTAAAGACTACCAGAACCCACTGGATTCTCTAACTACATTGAATGAACTACAGGACAAAATACAAACCCTCCAACCCAAAAAGGCCTGTGGTGTTGATTGTATCCTCAATGAATTGATAAAATATGCATACCACAAATTCCAATTGGCTATACTTAAACTTTTTAACATCATCATTAGTTCTGGTATCTTCCCAAAGGATTTGGAACCACAAAGGTGGAGACAAATTTGACCCCAATAACTATCGTGGGATATACATCAACAGCAACCTTGGGAAAATCCTCTGCATTATCATCAACATCAGACTTGTACATTTCCTCAGTGAAAACAATGTACTGAGCAAATGTCAAAATGGCTTTTCACCAAGTTACCGTATGATAAAAACCACATATTCACACTGCACACCCTAATTGACAAACAAACAAACAAAAACTAAGGCAAAGTCTTCTCATGCTTTGTTAATTTCAAAAAAGTTTTAGACTCCATTTGGCATGAGGGTCTGCTATGCAAATTGATGGAAAGTGGTGTTGGGGGAAAACATACAACAATATAAAATCCACACAAGCAACAAGTGTGCGGTAAAAAAAAGAAAACACATTTCTTTCCACAGAGCCGTGGGGTGAGACAGGGATGGAGCTTAAGCCCCACCCTCTTCAACATATATATCAACTAAATTGACGACGGCACTAGAACAGTCTGCAGCACCGGCCTCACTCTACAATAATCTGAAGTCAAATGTCTACTGTTGTCTGATAATCTGGTGATTCTGTCCCCGACCAAAGAGGGCCTACAACAGCACCTAGATCTTCTGCACAGATTCTGTCAGACCTGGAACCTGACAGTAAATCTCAGTAAGACATAAATAATGGTGTTCCAAAAAAAGTCCAGTTGCCAGGACCACAAAGACAAATTCCATCTAGACACTGTTGCCCTAGAGCGGTAGTTCCCAAACTTTTTATAGTCCTGTACCCCTTCAAACATTCAACCTCCAGCTGCGTACCCCCTCTAGCACCAGGTTCAGCGCACTTTCAATTTTTTTTTTTTGACATCATTGTAAGCCTGCCATGCACACATTATACGATACATTTATTAAACATAAAATTTGTGAGTTTTTGTCACAACCCGGCTCGTGGGAAGTGACAAAGTGCTCTTATAGGACCAGGGCACAAATAATAACATAATCAATAATTTTGCTCTTTATTTAGCCATCTTAAATATAAAACCTTATTTGTTCATCAGAAAGGGTAAATAACTCACCACAGGTTAATGAGAAGGGTGTGCTTGAAAGGATGCACATAACTCTGGGTTGTATTGGAGAGAGTCTCAGTCTTAAATAATTTTCCACACATAGTCTGTGCCTGTATTTAGTTTTCATGCTAGCGAGGGCCGAAGTACCTGTGGAATTGCGAATCCAACTGACTAAGGTGCTTTGCTATATCACATTTGACATTGTCTGTATGCTTGAGTTAATTTGCACACCAAAAATCATACATTGATGGAAAGACACTAATCATAGCCTCAATTTTGTCCCGCACATTGAATATAGTTGCGGAGAGTTCCTGTAATCCTAGATTCAGATCATTCAGGTGAGAAAAAACATCACCCAGATAGGCCAGTTGTGTGAGAAACTCGTCATCATGCAAACGGTGAGACACGTGGAAATGATGGTCAGTAAAGACAAATGTAAGCTTGTCTCTCCATTCAAAAAAAGGTGTCAATACTTTGCCTCTTGATAACCAGCGCACTGCTGTATGTTGTAAAAGCTTTACATGGCCCATGCCCATATCATTGCAAAGTGCAGAAAATACACAAGATTTCAGGGGCCTTGCTTTAACAAAGTCAACCATTTTCACTGTAGTGTCCAAGACGTATTTCAAGCTGTCAGACATTCCCTTGGCAGCAAGAGCCTCTCAGTGGATGCTGCATTGTACCCAAGTGGCGTCGGGAGCAACTGCTTGCACGCGCGTTACCACTCCACTATGTATCCCTGTCATGGCTTTTGCGCCATCAGTACAGATACAAACATGAGCAGCAGCTACATTTGGCTACATACAGACGGTTAGTGGAATTCCCACAAGAGAGTAACGGTTAATGTGATTGGATGTTAATTTTTTGACTAGGCTACCTGTATTTGACATTGTGTTGTTATTTCGCTGAACACTAGATGGTTTAATTTTATTTTTGGCAGTGAAACGAGGCTACTCAGGCAAGAAAAAAAACCTCACCCAAATGTATAGCCTCGTTGGAAAATATAAATGGATTGTTTGAAAATGTTAAGAAATACATAAATTAAAAAATTAAAAAAGTGAATCACATTTTTATTTTGTGTACCCCCGACGGCATTGCGCGTACCCCTGGGGAATAACTGCCCTAGAGCACACAAAAAAACGATACATATCTCAGCTTAAACATACCCTCCCTGGCACTCGAGGGTGCCAGGCTACCCTTGGACTCACCTGGACTCATTTACGTTGTTAATTACCCCCCCCCGTATATCTGTCTGTTCCTTGGTGGTGTTCCCTGTGTCCGCATTAATTGTTGTTATGTGTTCTTGTCCAGACGCTGTTCCTGTTCCGTTTCATGTCCGTCAGCTATTAAACCTTCACTCCCTCTACCTGCTTCTCATCTCCTGCATCAATCCTTACACGCCACAGGTAACTTCCACAAAGCTGTGAACGATCTGAGACACAAGGCAATAAGGCCCTTCTATGTCATCAAAAGGAACATGAAATTTGACATACCAATTAGGATCTGGATAAAAATACTTGAATCAGTTATTGAACCCATTGCCCTTTATGGTTTTGAGGTCTGGGAACCGCTCACCAAATGGGACAAACACCAAATTAAGACTCTGCGTGCAGAATTCTGCAAAAATATCCTCGGTGTACAACATAAAACACCAAATAATGCTAAATTCTACAACGCCCTAAAAGGAAGCGATTCCCAAACATTCCATAACAAAGTCATCACCTACAGAGAGATTAACCTGTAGAAGAGTCCCCTAAGCAAGCTGGTCAGCAACACAATTAGACCCAGCCAAATCATGAGTAAACAAAAAGATAATTACTTGACACATTGAAAAAAATCAAGAAAAACTGAATAAGAGCGTCTGCTAAATGACTTAAATGTAATGTAATGTAGAATGCTATTTGGCTCTGAATGGAGTACACAGTGGCAGAATACCTGACCAATGTGACTGACCCAAACTTAAGGAAAGCTTTGACTATGTACAGACTCAGAGAGCATAACCTTGCTATTGAGAAAGGCCGCCGTAGGCAGACCTGGCTCTCAAGAGAAGACAGGCTATGTGCACGATCCCCACAAAATGAGGTGGAAACTAAGCTGCCCTTCCTAACCTCCTGCCAAATGTACGACCATATTAGAGACAGATATTTCCCTCAGATTACACAGACCCACAAAGATTTAGAAAACAATCCCAATTTCGATAAACCCCCATATCTACTGGGTGAAATACCACAGTGTGCCATCACAGCAGCACAATTTGTGACCTGTTGCCACAAGAAAAGGGCAACCAGTGAAGAACAAACACCATTGTAAATACAACCCATATTTATGTTTATTTATCTTCCCTTTTGTACTTTAACTATTTGCACATAACATGACATTTGAAATGCCTTTATTATTTTGGAACTTTTGTGAGTTTAATTACTGTTGATTTTTATTCTATTTCTATTTCTACTTCACTTGTTTATGTTCTACTTCACTTGCTTTGGCAATGTTAACATATGTTTCCATGCCAATAAAGCCCTTAAATTGACATTTAATTGAGATAGATGAATAGAGAGAACAATAGAGAGAGGAGGGGAGAAAGAGAGACATAGAGAGAAGCAGAGAGAACAAGCGAGAGAGAGGGGGGGAGAAAGAGAGACAGAGAGAGAAGCAGAGAGAACAAGTGAGAGAGAGGGGGGGAGAAAGAGAGACAGAGAGAGATGCAGAGAGAACTAGCGAGAGAGAGAGAGGGGAGGAGAAAGAGAGACAGAGAGAGAAGCAGAGAGAGAACAAGAGGGATAAAGAGAGACAGACAGACAGAGATCAAAACTAGGTCAGCAGTACCTCTGGAACTCTACTGTCCAGCTGACTTTTTGAGCCCAATTCTCAGTGTGTGTGTGTGTGTGTGTGTGTGTGTGTGTGTGTGTGTGTGTGTTTGTACACACACTCCAGGGGCTCACTCAAAGCTGTGTTTGTTTTTCCTTCTGAATCTGATTGAAGAAATATTGGGGTCTTGGTATAGAATATTGGAAAAAAAAAAAAAGCCCAAATGTCATTTTATATTCTAAGAATAAAAACACTATATATAACTTAAAGTACTATTTTGAAGAAATATAATATTGTCTAACTTTTTGTGTCTTGTTGTGTTCTTTGCAATTATTTATTCTAGCTACCTGGTGCATTCAATTTGCAAACATTTCAATTTGTTTTGGTAAGAAGACTGTTTAAGAATAACAGTATGTTTCACTTCTTGTGAGCTTTCTTTGTGGACATGGTGTCCAGGCCTCAATAGAAACTAACGAAGTAGACCCCATCTGATCAGCTCAACTCAGGTTATGCAGAAGATCCCTGTGGGGATTCACTGTGATGTGATCGTGAAGAGTCTGATCTGAGGAGTTACGAATCCTCACTTTCAGGGACTTACTGTAATTCAAATGCAGGAGTTGAGTCAAAGCGTTGAGGGCTGAGTTAAAGCGTGGGGGCCTAACATCTCGAGAGGATTTCAGACAACAGCTTTGTTGCCAAGTCATTGTGCCACTGTGAAAGTTGTAATGAGGTAAAAAGATGAAAGCTCAATGAACATAGCGACCCGCTCAAAGGCCCTTTTGATGTCACAGGCACAATACTCAAATTTGAAAAGAGCAAAATGTGTCGTAAGCTGCAATGCACTGCACTAACCCCTAGTCTTTTGTCAGGCCTACACATACAACAAAGGAATATTCCATTCTGTGGAAAACGTCATTCATTAATGGTGAGTTGCTCTTTGAAAGGAAAGCTTACCGCCAATGTACTTGACTCTTATCTAGAAAAGGTGATCAAGGGATGGATAGTGTTCACTTGTATTTAAAATGTTGTTGTAGTTACAAGGAAATATGCTTTTGGTTTGCTATACACTGAAATAAATCATTTCCCCACAAATGCATGGAAATACACAGAAATGCAATATGTAAAGTGGAACTGACAGCGTTTAAACGACTTTGCAGACATTAAACCAACAGACAATCCTAATATCAGTCAAAAATATCACATTCCCGGTTTATGCTACAAAACCAACTTCATAAAGCGTTTTTAAAATATGTTCAATTTGACTCAAAATTCCGTGGGATTTTTCAGAGAATAGATGGATGCAGTTCAATGCATGATTAATATAATTCACCAATACATTTGTTGTAAACCCGATAAATATTACTATCAGGTTATAAATCCCAGCTGGCCTGGAACATTGTTTTTTTTATCTCCACCCATTCACTTTCGGTTTCAATGACTCAATATCTTGAACAAAAACAGACGACTGTAACTAAGGCTGGGAATATCAATACAATCAAACCACAGGAGGTTAGTGTTACCTTAATTGGGGAGGACGGGTTCATGGTAGTGGCTGGAGCAGAATTAGTGGAATGGTCTCAAATACAACAAACACATGGTTTTCATGTGTTTGATGCCAATCCATTTATTCCGTTCCAGCCATTATTATGATACGTCCTCCCCTCAGCAGCCTCCACTGAATCCAACTAGCAAGGGCAATGATCACAAGTCAGTCATAATGTGGCTAATAGGCTAGTGAACATATCAAACACAAGGCCCTTGGACTGAATAGGACAAACAAGCGAATATAAATAAGTAAAAAGTTATCTACTTCATGAAATTACAGCCTGATGTGCTTGCATTGGGGAATTCAACTGCTTTAGTCTTTCCTGTTTGTAGTGTGCAGTGGAGGGAACGTGTACAGACACATGCCACAGTCCTAGCTAGGCTACTAACATTTTGCGGTCTGGCTTCGCTTTTTAAAGCTTGACAATGAATACCCCAAAAACACTAAACCTGCAGCAAAACACCATGCAAAGGTAAAACATGTAGGCCTATTACAGCAACATTTGAGCTGTAGCCTCGTCTGGCTACTCAACCACAAGACATTTTGAGTGCACCAAATGTTTAATACGGCCCATGCGCTGATTGAGTTTGATACCCCTGGGCTAGCATATCTATTTATGTAGCTACCTATTTATTTAGCAAGCTAAAAACAAGGAGCCTAACGTTAGCTAACTAGCTAGCTAGCTGCTGGGAGGATGTCATTGGAGGAGTGGGGTAGTGACCGACTTTTCCCCCTCATATCATTTTTCAGTGGCTACAGCTAGAGATGCAGGTGTCATTTGGTTATCTAGCAAGAATGTGAATCGCTTTGCTATCTAGCTATGCTGAACTTGAACGACTGCTATCCACAGTTAGCATATATCTTAGTTGTCAAGCAAATGTATTTGGCAGGCAGGCAAGTTCCCATTCAGTTCTCAAAAGATTGGTTGGGACAAGCATGCATTGGCAGGCAAGCTGCAGAAGGACGAGCTGGCTACTCTTCCCCATCATTTATCAGTAAAATTTGATGGCCAACTACAAGCTGAGAGGGTTTATCTAGTGTTCCTTCGTTAGATTTTAGCTCATCTTTCTCCGGCTAGCAGTAGTTGTTGATCTTGTTGTTGTTGATGTGCATAGGCAACCCGAGGGAGAGAGAGCCTACTGTACCAGTTCATGGTTGTTTGATCAATAGGGCTGTGAAGTTCCCAAATGTAAGAGGACTCCCATGGTATTTACATATTTGCAGAAATCCATTCAGGTGATTTTTGTGGCTTTTGGCGAATGCGATCAAATGATTTAAAGTTGCGCTGTTGCTACTGCATATATGTAAACACACAGTCCAGTTCAAAGTGAATGATGGCAGGTCTGTGTGGCAAATGGCTTACTTCCATATAGGCCTACTGTAGCTCTGACTGGCTATGGTACACCGGTCTGCTTAGACAACTTCCCGGACAGATGTTTTTATTAGGTTTTATTTACTGCAGTGTCTATTAATTGTCCAAACTCACATCTGTTTTCCCACTCTATATTGCTATAGAACTTTTACAAATGCCCAAGTACACGTAATTCCCAAACATTCTATGAATTAAATGAAAATGTGAAAATGACTATATCGAATGTGTCATATTCTTCCTGGGGTGTTTACACTCCTAGGTTCTTTGGCTGTCTCCATAGGAGAACCCTTCTTGTTTCCAGGTAGAACCCTTTTGGCTCCAGGTAGAATCATTTTGGTTTCCATGTAGAACTCTCTGTGGAAAGAGTTCTACATGGAACCCAAAAGGGTTCTACCTGGAACCAAAAATGAATTCTTCAAAGGGTTCTACTATGGGGACAGCCAAAGAACGTTTTAGGTGTATGAACAGATTTGAATGAGATTTCATATTACTAAAATGCTGTCAGTTCCACTTTAAAAATGGTCCAGTGAAAATCTAACTTTTAAAAGTTCCTATTCTGTTAACTCATACACAAATAATGTTGTTGAACTGTCCTATACTTGTGTATTCATGGCCAAATTATCAATTGGGGAAAAAACACTTCAAAAACCCCACATCAAAGTTGTATCTCAAACAGACCATTTCGAAAATGCTTGCTATTTCCTCATTGTTACAGGTGTGTACAGGAGGCGAAGTCAGGTGCAGGAGAGCAGAGTAGAGTTAACAGGTGCACCTTTATTCCGGTCAATAAATTAGCAAAAATGACATCAAAGTGCCCATAACACGGAACATGTGCAAAAGTCTAGCGCGTGAACATACCCACATAACAATAAACAATCACACACAAAGACATGGAGGGGAACAAAGGACTAAATACATGCAGTGTGATTAGATAATGAAAACCAGGTGTGTATGGAAACAAGACAAAACAAATAGACATATGAGAAATGGAGCGGCGATGGCTAGAAAGCCGGTGACGTCGATCGCCGAACACCGCCCGAACAAGGAGAGGAGCCGACTTCGGTGGAAGTTGTGACACTTATAGAGTATGTACTTCTGTGGAGGATGAGCTGGCCATCAGTGGTCTAGAGGAAGATGAGCTGGCCAATCAGCAATCTATTCACATTAATATTTTTTATGACCGGTATACACTCACACACTTCTGTCATTGGGGTACACCCACACCATTCCAACACAGAAAAGCTGCTTATTTACATACCTGATTACCATTGGAAGGAAAACTATTTCACTAATATTGGAATAAATTATAGGTCATAGTTCATAGAACTCTTAAGAAGTTTGTAATTGAAGGGATTTAATTAATCTTGCTGAAGATATCAAAGAACACTGTAAAATGTATGGATATAAAACCCAGTATCAGGTGTTCTATTTAGTCCCTTTAGGTCAGCTGACTGAAAAGACATGCGCTACATCAAAGTGAGAAAATGTATGAGCAGTGGCCAAATCTTAATAGCGTCACATTGGAGGTGGCAACGCACACAACAGCCACACTTGTCATGGGTCACTGCAGGGCTGACTCCGAGCACAACCACCGTCAAGTGGCCCAGCACATCAGAGCACATCTCTGCACATCAGAGCACTATCTCTGCACATCAGAGCACATCTCTGCACATCAGAGCACATCTCTGCACATCAGAGCACTATCTCTGCACATCAGAGCACATCTCTGCACATCAGAGCACATCTCTGCACATCAGAGCACATCTCTGCACATCAGAGCACATCTCTGCACATCAGAGCACTATCTCTGCACATCAGAGCACATCTCTGCACATCAGAGCACTATCTCTGCACATCAGAGCACATCTCTGCACATCAGAGCACATCTCTGCACATCAGAGCACATCTCTGCACATCAGAGCACATCTCTGCACATCAGAGCACATCTCTGCACATCAGGCATCTGCAGATTTTTTCCCAGACAAGAAGAGCAATCAAATAGAGGAAAGCGATAAAGCGATTAGGTTATAAGGTAAAAAGCACAAATACCTTTTGACCCACACAGACTTCCGAAAATCTGCCTTGAAGGATTCACGCTCAGTCTAGAAATAGATCAGCTTTGGACATCAACTTCCCTTCGTTGGCTGTGCTACTCAGAGTTATAATCTCCTTGGTTAGGGCAGATGCCACTGCCGTATAACATCATAACGAACATGGACCAGAAGGTACATTTCGGTGTACTGTGTAGCACCCCCCCCCCGGAACAGTGGCATTTTTTGAATTTCATCTGGTATCTGATTTATTCTCAGAGACAGGTGTACCTCCGGCCAGGTAGGTGTGGACAGGTAAGAGCAATAGATGCAGTCTACTGACCCACCTCCACCTGCACCTCCCCCCCAATCGCCTTGTCTGTCAGCTGCCCCCTTTCTTCCCTCACAGTGCCATGCTGCTCAACCCATTAGTGAGTATTCATTTTCCACATGGCGCTTAGACAAAGGCTGTCTGCTCGGGTAATGGAGAGAGGTCGGGGCGAGAGAGGGCAGGCAGGAGACCTCTCTGTAGCGATCGTCACGTCTGAACTCAAAGCAAATGACAGGTGTACAGCTCGATGCCTCGCCGTCGTTCAATTACTTGAGTAAATGCTGATCTATTGGTCTCCTGCAATTGAGTCACATCATAAGGTACAGTACATCTCAAGGCTGAATGTTATGACTGTCACAATGAAGCATGGACAATTACAGAGATGCATCAACTAGTCTAGCCAAGTCATTTAAAAGAGATATAACAGTCATAATAATGAACAGTGAACAGTTTCATCAGCAAAAATTCACTGGCCTACAAGGCATTCAGTTGTTTGTTTTATAATATCTAGATGCAATGTGCATCTTTATGGTTCGGTGCGGAGTAGAGAATGTTTATATTTTTTACATTTGTGTGTGTGTATGCATGCGTGTCTGTGTGTGTGTGTGTGTGTGTCTGTATGACAGCTGTTGTAAGGTAGGCTCATACAGGTAGCAGCTGGGCTGGCTCACCTGTCGTATAAATGAACATGGCCAATCCCTTCCATCAGCAGTAGAGAGGCAGGAAAAGACTGGACTAAAGCACCCAGAGACATAAACAAAAGGACTGCATGGGAGGGGCAGAGAAGGATTCAGGAGCAGGGGAAGAAAAAGGCTCAGAGAGGAGAAAGGTTCACAGTAAATATGTTTTAGGAACAACATTGGATCAGGCATTTTTCAGTCATGTTTTATAATCTGGCATATCATCACCTTTTTTTGTGGGGGGGGGGGTGTTCCCAATTACTTACCTGGCTTAAGGTTGAATTGAAAAACAGTAACAGTACATCATCTCATCCCGACAACAATGGAAAATGTGAAAACTGATTCAAAAAGGAAAACTGATTATAAAGAAACCAATCGTATAGCCAATTGTTTTGTGTTTTTCACCTTAAAAATAGAGAGGAGTCTCTTAATGAATCTGGTCAAAATGTCAAAAAGTGTAGAGGAAAATGCAGTCGCAGTTTTCATGAGATGGAGGACCCAGGAGTCTCAGCAGCACTGAGCGATTGAACAAGAGACCCGATCTTGATTGGAGGGTCAGGATTTAAACGATAAAGAGATGACAATAGAGATAAGATAAGTAAAGCACTTTGGAGACTTTCAAATGGTCTCTCTCATCGACCAAGGCAACCAGATAAAGTAAGAGGGCCCTGGAGAGAGAGCAAGAGAGAGCGAGAGAGAGCAATAGAGAGAGCAAGAAAGAGAGAAAGAGAGAGAAAAAGAGAGAGCAAGAGAGAGAGAAAGAGAGAGAAAAAGAGAGCGCAAGAGAGAGAGAAAGAGAGAGAGAAAAAGAGAGAGAAAGAGAGAGAAAGAGAGAGAAAGAGAGAGAGAAAGAGAGAGAGCAAGAGAGAGAGCGTAAGAGAGAGAAAGAGAAAGAGAGCAAGAGAGAGAAAGAGAGAGAGAAAGAGAGAGAGAGAGAGCAAGAGAGAGAGCAAGAGAGAGAGAAAGAGAGAGCAAGAGAGAAAGAGAGAGAGAGAAAGAGAGAGAGAAAGAGAGAGAGCGAGAAAGAGAGAAAGAGAGAGAGGAAAAGAGAGAGAAAGAGAGAGAGAAAGAGAGAGAGCAAGAGAGAGAGCAAGACAGAGAGCAAGAGAGAGAGAAAGAGAGAGAGAGCAAGAGAGAGAGAGAGAGAGAGAAAGAGAGAGAGAGAAAGAGAGAGAGAAAGATAGAGAGAAAGAGAGAGAGAAAAAGAGAGAGCGTGAAAGAAGTGGAGCGAGAGAGAGAACAATGGGAGGCAGCGAAAAATGACAAGCAGTGTAAACGATTGCTTCCTGAAAACATCTGACAGAGCGGGCTATGCCATGGAGACCAGGCTGCCCTCCCCATCCATTAGCCCCTATGACTGACTGGCTGCCCAGCTGCCTAGCGCTGATTCATCGAACACACTTGGAACAAACTGACGGATAGCTGCTCCATGGGTGGGATCCATGTGTATACCTGTACCTGTACGCTCAGAGGTTCTGAGTCAATTCCTCGAAGGATCTGATGTGTCACTGCTGACAGCACCATCAAAACAAACACTCTGCTTTTCAAAATCGTCCGACCACCAAATAAGAGTTGATTCATTTGTCGCATTTTGACACCACTCCTCTTAAGTGAATTGAGAGCACATTGTCTTTTCATGAATAACATATGAATGTCTTTTGTCATTTCTACTATTAATTAAGAGAAGGTTGAGCTGGCATTTGGAAAGGTGTAATAGGTAACCAATGACTCAAACATAGTAGTGAGTGATTAGGCTGATTACCTACATGGGTCTACTAGCAAAATGTGTACAAAGAAAGGCGCAGGAGGAAATTCTACATAAAGAATCTTTAAAGACACACTGGCAGGCCAATGAGTGATCATAGATTTATGGATCAAGACACAAAACAAGAAAGTTCCCAGTGTTCATCGGAGGGCAGTGAATCCAAAATGAACTCCTTTTATGAGGCTGACTTTGCCGGTGCGACAGCGCTACAACAAAGCGGGTAACAAAGCAGGCAGTAAAGGAGGAGTTGGGACAAGATAGAGGCACAATGAGAGAATCAACTTTCACGTGGCTGAATGGAGGCAGAAGCCCGGCCCAGCTGTTTTTAATGGCTGCTGCATTGACAGGCTGGCAGGCTATTTTTAACGGTGCGCATCGCTCCTTTCAGACACGCACACAAAACTCCCTTTTCACAGAGCTTTGTCAGTAACCTGCGGTGACCTGCATTCAAGGCTGTTTCAGGGTCCCCTGCACAAAAGGTGCCAGTGAGGGGGGAGTTGCAGCTGGATGATGACCACTCCAGTCCTCGCACCCCCAGACCCCCCCCCCCCCAGACCCCCACAGACCCCAGGATGGACAATGGTTGGGAGAGCAGAAAAACGACCTTCTACTTGAAAAGTTTGAGAAAAAAGTAAACAAACAGACGTGCGTGAACTTACACACTTGTTTACCCTACTCCTCTGTCTAACACACACACACACACACACATATACACACAAAGAGTGTACAAACAAATCAGGAAACAAAAGGGCTCTTGTAACAGGGCTTGGGATCTTGATGAAAAATATTAAATAGAGAATGTCAACAGCACACGCACTCCTGGTGAGGGCCTTACAAACAGACAGAGTAACTCAGCACACACATTACCTCGCCACAGCTCAACCTCTCAGTGTAATGATGGCTGCTTTAACGTCAGCTTTTAAAACCTGTACACACCGCAAACACACTCCTCCTGCAGGGGTAAGAGGTCAGGGTGGGGCAGGCGAGAGGTGTCCGGGCCTGTTCTCTCCTCCAGACGTACCTGCCAGCCAGCGTCATGGGTCACCAGTGTCCCCGCCTGACCACTTCAACAGGAGTAACCTCCTGAAAGAAGCAGATTAAGATATCAACGCTGTGACATTCCAACTGTCCTCCGTCACAACATGGTCCTATAATACCTCCTGACAGGAGAGCTTTACCACCAGGCATCAGATTCTCACATCCATCAGTAAGCTCTATTCTTAGGGAATGGGGCAAAAGAAACAACTCACAGAAATATGCGGACCCACCACACTCAGAGCAAGGACCAAGGACCAAGGGACTTGGACCAAGGACCAAGGGACATGGACCAAGGACCAAGGGACATGGACCAAGGACCAAGGGACATGGACCAAGGACCAAGGACCAAGGACCAAGGGACATGGACCAAGGACCAAGGACCAAGGACCAAGGACCAAGGACCAAGGACCAAGGACCAAGGACCAAGGACCAAGGACCAAGGACCAAGGACCAAGGACCAAGGACCAAGGGACCAAGGACCAAGGGACCAAGGACCAAGGACCAAGGGACATGGACCAAGGGACAAAGTAGGGTCCTGAGGGTGTGAATCACTCCCTCAAAAATAATCACAAAAGTAGTGCACTGGGTCTTCACTGGTCCTGTATTAGCAGACCCATATAGACGTCTGTAGTAGGAGCAAACAATCGTTTTCAGCATCTCAGCTTTGGCAAAAACGGTAGTTGTTTATTTAAGAACAGGATCTTGCTGGGTTCAATAGTTGGAATTGTAAGAGTTGTTGCCCTGTCCCTTTCTCTGTGATCACCATTCTAATGGGATCCAGAAAGAACAAAAGCCTGTCCCTTTCTCTGTGATCACCATTCTAATGGGATCCAGAAAGAACAAAACCCTGTCCCTTTCTCTGTGATCACCATTCTAATGGGATCCAGAAAGAACAAAACCCTGTCCCTTTCTCTGTGATCACCATTCTAATGGGATCCAGAAAGAACAAAACCCTGTCCCTTTCTCTGTGATCACCATTCTAATGGGATCCAGAAAGAACAAAACCCTGTCCCTTTCTCTGTGATCACCATTCTAATGGGATCCAGAAAGAACAAAACCCTGTCCTCAAACATTTACACCAAAAGGTGCAAAGTTATGGGTAAAGACACAAAACATCCCCATCAAATTAAATATTTTTCTTGATCAAATATCAATGAAAACCACCACTTTTTGTGAAGTATTAATTTACCATCCTTAAAAAACACCTAATGTAAATGTGCATTCCTGTATTGTACATAGGCTGGGGTTTGTACCTGCAGACTTTCCATCACCGTGAAGAAAAACAATGACCAATACAGTAATTGAGTACATTGAGACATCAAGTAGTTTGTGATGATTTGATGATGTGGCTCAGTTGCAGGTTTGATTCCCACGGGGGACCAATACGAAGAAAAAATGATGGAAATGTTGCTCTGGATGTTGCTCTGGATAAGAACATCTACTAAAATGGAAAAGGAATGAATAGACCATTTCAGTTTTCACATTTGCAAAGAATTTCAAGATACTGCAAAGTATTTAAAGAAACTGCAAAGTATTTCAAGAAACTGGAAAACATTCATCAAGCATTTTTATATTCCACAATTATTATCAGATAAACTGTTTTTTTTTTACAGATAATTGTCAGACAAGTTATAAAATGCTGGTAAACACTGAAATAACAATACATTAAGTTAAAACATTTTCACAAAAACACTGGGCCGTTACTAGTCCTGCATTAACGAACCCATATAGATGTCTTCTGCCTGGGCTAGTAAAGGACAGAGAGTAAAGTGAGTGCATGTGTGTCAGTGTGTGTGAGAGTGTTTATGTAAATGTGTGTGCGTATTTGCGTAAATGTGTGAACATGATGTGTTTCCACATGTGTGTACGCGTGTGCGTGTACGTCAAAGTTTGGCCTCAACGTTTTGCCTCACCCAGAGGTCACACTAAACAGGGTCAGTGTCTCACCACCTGCTGCTAGCCTGACAAGGAGGAAGGGGTGGTTGGAGTTGTCAACAAAGCAGCATGACAGAAATATGATGCTAAGTTTTCGAACTACCGGTTGTTTCTTTGAGAAGATATACTGCATAAAGCGATCTGTTGCATATGCTGCCACTGTTGTGAACAGATTAGATGATACTATTTAGAATCAGCAGCCAGCTCATGAACAAACGACTGCACCAGGGAGAACGCAACAAGCATACAGATGCAATAAGTGAAAACACATTACCTAACAGGGCAGTGGCGATTTTAGCATGTAAATCTATGTAGGGCAAATTCCCCAATTTTTTTTTTAGATGCATGACAGCAAAGCCACTACATAACACAAAACTAAACAATACATTAATTGTACTATAACAGTGACAAACAGTGGCCACAAACTGTTAAGGCCTAAATAAAGCTCTACCAACAGCAGAGCTTTCTTTTCAGCACCATGGAGGGAATCCATAGCACCTCTACATCTGGCTATCAGCGAAACAGTTCATTCAGCCTCATTTACTGCCTTTAAAAAAAACAAAGCTGATATGGCTGACTTGCTTTAAACAAATGTGGTTTCTACTGACAGTTGAGATATACAAACTATGGCATAAGGGAAAGATGAGTGGATAAGAGGCAATCTGTAATTTCAATTAAGACATTAATGAGCGAGTCAATTTAACTATTTGTTCAGCACTTTTGAAATGTACAGCGACAGAATTCAGAACATGGGCCATTCTTACAGTATTCCCTGCACACCAAGTCAGAACCGTAAGATAAATAAAAGGGGCATATACAGTGCATTCGTAAAGTATTCAGACCCCTTGACTTTTTCCACATTTTGTTATGTAACAGCATTATTCTGAAATGGATTAAATAGTTTTTCCCACTCATCAATCTACACCAGATAGTCCCAAACGGGGGTATGCACAATGCCGTCAGGGGTACGCCAAATAAAAATGTGTTTCACATACATACATACATACATACATACATACATACATACATACATACATACATACATACATACATACATACATACATACATACATACATACATACATACATACATACATACATACATACATACATACATACATACATACATACATACATATATATACAGTTGAAGTTGGAAGTTTACATACACCTTAGCCAAATACATTTAAACTCAGTTTTTCATAATTCCTGACGTTAAATCCTAGTAAATACTCCCTGTCTTAGGTCAGTTAGGATCAACACTTTATTTTAAGAATCTGAAATGTCAGAATAATATTAGAGAAAATGATTTATTTCAGCTTTTATTTCTTTCATCACATTCCTAGTGGGCCAGAAGTTTACATACACTCATTTAGTATTTGGTAGCATTGCCTTTAAATTGTTTAACTTGGGTCAAACGTTTCGGGTAGCATTCCACAAGCTTCCCACAATAAGTTGAATGAATTTAGGCCCATTCCTCCTGACAGAGCTGGTGTAACTGAGTCAGGTTTGTAGGCCTCCTTGCTCGCACACACTTTTTTAGTTCTGCCCACACATTTTCTATAGGATTGAGGTCAGGGCTTTGTGATGGCCACTCCAATACCTCGACTTTGTTGTCGTGAAGCCATTTTGCCACAACATTGGAAGTATGCTTGGGGTCATTGTTCATTTGGAAGACCCATTTGCGACCAAGCTTTAACTTCCTGACCGAAGTCTTATGATGTTGCTTCTATATATCCACTTAATTTGATTTCCTCATGATGCCATCAATTTAGTGACGTGCACCAGTCCCTCCTGCAGCAAAGCACCCCCACAACATGATGCTGCCACTCCCATGCTTCACGGTTGGGATGGTGTTCTTCGGCTTGCAAGCCTCCCCCTTTTTCCTCCAAACATAACGATGGTCATTATGGCCAAACAGCTCTATTTTTGTTTCATCAGACCAGAGGACCAGATTTCTCCAAAAAGTTCAATCTTTGTCCCCATGTGCAGTTGCAAACCGTAGTCTGGCTTTTTTATGGCGGTTTTGGAGCAGTGGCTTCTTCCTCGCTGAGCGGCCTTTCAGGTTATGTCGATATAGAACTCATTTTTACTGTGGATATACTGTAGATACTTTTGTACCTGTTTCCTCCAGCATCTTCACAAGGTCCTTTGCTGTTGTTCTTGGATTGATTTTCACTTTTCTCTAGGAGACAGAAGGTGTCTCCTCCCTGAGTGGTACGACGGCTGCATGGTCCCATGGTGTTTATACTTGGGTACTATTGTTTGTACAGATGAACGCGGTACCTTCAGGCGTTTGGAAATGGCTTCCAAGGATGAACCAGATTTACTTTCCCGAAACAGATGACACAAACAACTGGATTCGTTATCCCTTTCATGCCCTGCCTCCAGTCCACTTACCAATATCTGAACAAGAGAGCCTCATCGTAATTGCAACAAGCGTTTGTGTGAAAATGTAATTGAATCAGAAGCCACTGCCAGATTTCTGGATAGGGCTTGTCTTGGCAAATCGCACTGTTAAGACACTGTTGCCATTTGCAACCACGTACCTATGTGAGAGTGGATTCTCAGCCCTCGCTAGCATGAAGGCACAGACTGTGTGTGGAAAATGATTTAAGACTGAGACTCTCTCCAATGCAACCCAACATTGCAGAGATATGTGCATCCTTTCAAGCACACCCTTATTTTTTCATTTTCTTTATTTCACCTTTATTTAACCAGGTAGACCAGTTGAGAACAAGTTCTCATTTACAACTGCGACCTGGCCAAGATAAAGTGCGACAAAAAACAACACAGAGTTACACATGGGATAAACAAAAGTACAGTCAATAACACAAGACACATCTAGATACAGTGTGTGCAAATAAAGGCAATAAAAAGACAATAGTAGCAAAGTAATTACAATTTAGCAAATTAACACTGGGGTGATAGATGTGCAGATGACGATGTGCAAGTCGAAAGAGCAAAATAGCAAAAAAAGTAAATAAAACAATATGGGGATGAGGTAGGTAGTTGGATTAGCTATTTACAGATGGGCTGTGTACAGCTGCAGTGATCGGTTAGCTGCTCAGATAGCTGATGCTTAAAATTAGTGAGGGAGATACAATATAAGTCTCCAACTTCAGCGATTTTTGCAATTAGTTCCAGTCATTGGCAGCAGAGAACTGGAAGGAAATGCGACCAAAGGAGATGTTGGCTTTGGGGATGACCAGTGAAATATACCTGCTGGTGCGCGTGCTACAGGTGGGTGTTGCTATGGTGACCAGTGAGCTGAGATAAGGCGGAGGTTATCTAGCAAAGACTTATAGATGACCTGGAGCCAGTGGGTTTGGTGACGAATATGTAGCGAGGGCCAGCCGACGAGAGCATACAGGTCGCAGTGTTGGGTGGTATATGGGGCTTTGGTGACAAAACCGATTGCACTGTGATAGACTGCATCCAGTTTGCTGAGTAGAGTGTTGGAGGCTATTTTGTAAATGACATTGCCGAAGTCAAAGATCGGTAGGATAGTCAGTTTTACGAGGGTATGTTTGGTAGCATGAGTGAAGGAGGCTTTATTGCGAAATAGGAAGCCGATTCTAGATTTAAATTTGGATTGGAGATGCTGGAAGAGTCTGGAAGGAGAGTTTACAGTCTAGCAAGACACCTAGGTATTTGCTGTTGTCCACATATTCTAAGTCAGAACCGTCCAGAGTAGCGATGCTAGTCGGGCGGGCGGGTGAGGGCAGCGATCGGTTGAAGAGCATGCATTTAGTTTTACTAGCATTTAAGAGCAGTTGGAGGCCACGGAAGGCATGTTATATGGCACTGAAGCTCATTTAGAGGTTTGTTAATACAGTGTCCAAAGAAGGACCAGATGTATACAGAATGGTGTCATCTGCGTAGAAGTGGATCAAGGAATCACCCGCAGCAAGAGCGACATCGTTGATATATACAGAGACAAGAATTGGCCTGAGAATTGAACCCTGTGGTACCCCCATAGAGACTGCCAGAGGTCCAGACAACAGGCCCTCCGATTTGATACACTGAACTCTATCTGAGAAGTAGTTGGTGAACCAGGTGAGGCAGTCATTTGAGAAACCACGGTTGTTGAGTCTGCCGACAAGAACACGGTGATAGACAGAGTCGAAAGCCTTGGCCAGTTCGATGAAGATGGCTGCATAGTACTGTCTTTTATCGATGGCGGTTATGATATCGTTTAGTACCTTGAGCGTGACTGAGGTGCACCCGTGACCAGCTTGGAAATCGGATTGCACAGCGGAGAAGTTACGGTGGGATTCGATATGGTCACTGATCGGTTTGTTAACTTGGCTTTCGAAGACTTTAGAAAGGCAGGGCAGGATGGATATAGGTTTGTAACAGTTTGGGTCTAGAGTGTCAGCCTTTGAAGAGGAGGATGCCTGCGGCAGCTTTCCAATCCTTTGGAATCTCTGACGATACGAAAGCGAGGTTGAACAGACTAGTAATAGGGGTTGCAACAATGGCGGCGGATAATTTTAGAAAGAGAGGGTCCAGATTGTCTAGCCCAGCTGATTTGTACGGGTCCAGGTTTTGCAGCTCTTTGAGAAGATCATCTATCTGGATTTGGGTGAAGGAGAAGCTGGGGAGGCTTGGGCAAAAAGTTGCGGGGGTTGCAGAGCTGTTGGCTGGGGTTGGGGTAGCCAGGAGGAAAGCATGGCCAGTCGTGGAGAAATGCTTTTTGAAATTCTCGATTATCATGGATTTATCAGTGGTGACATTCAACCTCCAGCTCCAACCCGAAAGTAAATCTCAGTAAGACAAAAATAATGGTGTCCCAAAAAAAGTCCAGTTGCCAGGACCACAAATACAAATTCCATCTAGACACTGTTGCCCTAGAGTGGTAGTTACGAAACTTTTTATAGTCCCGTACCCCTTCAAACATTCAACCTCCAGCTGCGTACCCCCTCTAGCACCAGGTTCAGCGCACTCTCAAATGTTGTTTTTTTGCCACACACAGTCTTGTACAAGACTATAAAAAGTTTGGGAACCACTGATCTACACAACTCCCCATAACGAGAAAGTAAAAACAGGTTTTTAGAAACGTTTGCAAATGTATATAAAAAAAATATGAATATCACATTTGCATAAGTATTCCAACCCTTTACTCAGTACTTTATTGAAGCACCTTTGGCAGCGAGGACAGCCTTGAGTCTTCTTGGGTATGACGCCTCAAGCTTGGCACACCTGTATTTGGGGGGTTTCTCCCATTCTTCTCTGCAGATTCTATCAAGCTCTGTCAGGTTGGATTGGGAGCGTCAGTGCACAGCTATTTTCAGGTCTCTCCAGAGATGTTCAATTGGGTCTGGGCTGGGCCACTCAAGGACATTCAGAGACTTGTCCCGAAGGCACTCATGCGTTGTCTTGGCTGTGTGATTAGGGTCGTTGTCTTGTTGGAAGGTGAACCTTTGCCCCAGTCTGAAGTCCTGAGCACTCTGGAGAAAGTTTTCATCAAGGATCTCTCTGTACTTTGTTCCGTTCCTCTTTCCATCGATCCTGACTAGTCTTCCAATCCCTGCCACTGAAAAACATCCCAACAGCATGATGCTGCGACCACCATGCTTCACCGTATTCACTGGCGTTGGCCAGGTGATGAGTGGTGCCTGCTTTCCTCCAGACGTGACGCTTGGCATTCAGGCCAAAGAGTTCAATCTTGGTTTCATCAGACCAGAGAATCTTGTTTCTCATGGTCTGGGAGTACTTTAGGTGCCTTTTGACAAACTCTAAGCAGGCGGTCATGTGCCTGTTTACTTCCGTCTGGCCAGTCTACCATAAAGGCCTAATTGGTGGAGTGCTGCAGAGATGGTTGTCTTTCTGGAAGTTTCTCCCATCTCCACAGAGGAGCTCTGGAGCTCTGTCAGTTTGACCATTGGGTTCTTGAACACCTTCCTGACCAAGGCCCTTCTCATCCGATTGCTCAGTTTGGCCAGGCAGCCAGCTCTAGAAAGAGTCTTGATGTCACGACTCCCACCGAAGGTGGCTCCCCTGCCTGTTCAGGCGGTGCTCGGCGGTCATCGTTGCCGGTGTCACGGGATTCTTCTGTTGAAGGAGAGGCGGACCAAAACGCAGCATGGTTATTGTGATACATCTTTAATGAAGATGATAAATGAACCATATACAAAACAAGAAATGTGAAAAACCGAAAACAGCCCTATCTGGTGTAACAAACACAAAGACAGGAACAATCACCCACAAAACCCAACACAAAACAGGCTACCTAAATATGGCTCCCAATCAGAGACAATGACTAACACCTGCCTCTGATTGAGAACCATATCAGGCCCAAACACAGAAAGAGACAAACAAGACATCCAACATAGAATGCCCACTCAGATCACACCCTGACCAAACAAAACATCGAACATATAAAGCAAACTATGGTCAGGGTGTGACAGCCGGTCTACTAGCCGCCACCGATCCCTTTTTCCTTTTCTGTTAGTTTAGTCTTATTAGTTGCACCTGTTCCTTTTTGTGTTTCTTGATTTTTGTCTACTTAAACCTGTTATGACCGCTTAGGTTTGTGCGGGATTATTTGTTACTCTGTTGGTTGTGGATGTGTTTTCGTTTTGTTTTCTCCGGACTGTTTGTCCTGTGTTTTGGGCTGGTCAGTGTTATGCTCCCTGTATTTGGCGGGACCATTTTGTGCTGGAGAATAAATAATTACATCTCACAGAACCCTCTGCTCTCTGCGCCTGACTCCTACCCACCACTCCTAGTAAACCCTGACACTTGATGGTTCCAAACGTGTTCCATTTAAGAATGATGGAGGCCACTGTGTTTTTGGGTACCTTCAATGTTGCAGAAATGTTTTGGCGACCATTCCCCAGATCTATGAATCAACATAATCCTGTCACGGAGCTCTACGGACAATTCCTTCCACCCCATAGCTTTGTTTTTGCTCTGACATGCACTGTTACCTGTGGGACCTTATATAGCCATGTGTGTGCATTTCCAAATCATGTCCAATCAATTGAATTTACCACAGGGGGACTCCAATCAAGTTGTAGAAACATATCAAGGGTGATCAATAGAAACAGAATTCACCTGAGCTCAATTTCGAGTTAAATATCAAAGGGTCTGAATGCTTATGTAAATAAGATATTTCTGTGTTTTTTATATACTGTAAACATTTGCAAACATTTCTAAAAATCTGCTTTTGTTTTGTCATTATGGGGTAAATTGTGTGTAGACAGATGAGGAAAAAACATAATTTCATCAATTTTAGAATAAGGCTCTAACGTAAAAAGTGAAGGGTTCTGAATACTTTCTGAAAGCACTGTAAGCAGACAATGAAAACTCTTACAATTTTTGATGATGAGATTTCTCTAAAACATGCTATAGGCTACATGTGCACCACCAAGTCAGAACAGTAGGCTAAGTTATTAGGGGGAAAGGGACCAAATGATTAGGGTGAGGCACATGGGCTACTAACATATATTCACTTAGTATTACTTTCTTAGCTGCAGTATACATATCTCCCTGGCATATTACATCATTTATGCAGCAGCATAGAATACATTTTTGGACTGTTGTGCTGTGCTCACTTTTTTATTTTTATAGCCTTATTCTACTAGGCATGTCAGTTAAGAACAAATGATTATTTACAATGACATCCAAACCAGGACAACACTGGGCCAATTGTGCCCCGCCCTTTGGGACTCCCAATCACGGGCGTGATACAGCCTGGAAACGAACCAGGGTCTGTAGTGACGACTCTAGCACTGAGATGCAGTGCCTTAGACCGCTTGCGCCACTCTGGAGCCAACAGGAAGGTGGCACGGCGATCCGTATTGTGGGCAAAATTTGTCATGAAACTTTGTCATTAAAGGCTGGCATTCTCTGGATTTAGGGTGCTTTCAATACAACTGGAAACTGGAAGAAAACAAGGTTGAATCATGACATCAGTGATCTTCAGTTTAGAAAGACTTGAAATTGTCGTGGGAGCTAGCTAACTAGCTAGCAATCTACCAGCTCGTTATAGCTAGCTAGCTGCTTCTCAAAGGCTAATTGGTTAACTGGTTAATTTCACTAAAAATCGACCAAACTATTTCCCAATGTTTCTCAAATAAACTGTAGCGGGCTAATTCATCTGATCGTGCTTTGTAATACAACCAGTTTTTTGCTGTTTTAGTCCACACAACATGACGCCCTGCCACCTACAGTAGAACCAGATGTACACCGCGGGGGGGAAACAATACAATTGACCACCGTCATGCTTTTCCCCCTACCAGATCCGCGATGAGAAGGTTGTAGCCACCGTCATGCTTTTCCCCCTACCAGATCCGCGATGAGAAGGTTGTAGCCACCGTCATGCTTTTCCCCCTACCAGATCCGCGATGAGAAGGTTGTAGCCACCGTCATGCTTTTCCCCCTACCAGATCCGCGATGAGAAGGTTGTAGCTACTGTATCCCTGTCCTTCAACTGTTGTTGGATGTAGATGTCGGTTTATCAGGTCTTATGCTTCAAAGACATGTACTGTATGAATATTTATTTACAAGTTCATTATAATTTGTGTTTTGCTTTAGCACCATCTGTCCCTGATAGAGCGTAAGTAACTCATTGGGAGGGAGACTAGAGCAGACCCAAAAGTTCTAATTTAGTGCACATTTGAGCACCCCAGGACAGTGCAGTTACTTTGTGCTGTTATAATCTATGCTGTGGCATCCTGGGATTTCATTGCGGCAGTTCCCCCTCATAGCAAATAGTTGGCAAAACAACTATTTGCCAGCTATTCCAAGCAATGTTCGCATGGCCTATGCGCAGCGGAGGGGCAGAGTAGTATTTGTATTTATTATGGATCAATTAATCACCTACTCTTCCTGGGGTCCAGCAAAGAACTGAACAGCTTGTTTTGAACAATATATTTTTCAAACAGGAAAATGTACACACCTACCACACATTTATGAGCATTTAAAACATAATCCATGAATTATATAATATATACAAAGTTTTTTTATACTACTTCTACTACTACTGTAGTCCCAAGCATTAATTACTTTGTTAAATTACCTATTGGACTTGACCTCCAAAACGTCTGCTGAGAGACAAGGTGCATATGGAAAAAATACGCAAACAATATATGATTTTATAAAGGTTTCGATAAAGGGAAAGGTACAATACAGTATGCTGTACTTTGTTTGAGCGTGATGTCATGAGTAGGACAGGGTTTCAGTTGAATATGTTTTGGAAACTACCTTTCCAGATGCTCTCCCTTATAGAAGGAGTATCCCTTTGTTTCAGAGCATGCTCTATATAGACTCAAAGCATGGCGACATTTACAGGCTACTGCTTTGAAGAGGAGCCAATTGCCAAAGTAGTAAAAGGACCCACCTGTCCTGCTTCACCTGCTCTACTGCTGTGGGTTGGTTATGGAGGATAAAAAGACCCTAAAGGTTAACGTCATGAACTCCCTTCTTACTAGCCAATGTGTAAATTCAAATTGTAACAGACAAGTAGAATTCTATTTTCATTGTCTCCTTTCGGCTAAGGCCGGAGTAAGCCTGATGAGTCACTCACAACAGGTGTGCTCCATGTGTTCGCAATAATATCCACTCCAGTTTGAGATGATTAATGAATAATAATATGTGTATTTGCAAGTTTTGTAGCTTGTAGGGCAGTGTAGAAATGCAGATGTGTGAGAACTTGCAAAGTATTTTTCCATTGCAGGTGATTATTGTGAGTTTGCTGAGATGTGTCAAATGTACGCCAGACATACAATGTATTCAATCAGGTAATGTATACATTCATCTATCAAGGTCTCTTACATGTTGAAATAAAGAAATGAGCACTCTATAACACCTAAAACCCAGCAACATGATATTGGTGTCTCACATCAGTCTCTGCCGGAAGAATACAAGATGGTGTATGTGTGAGAGAGTGTTTGTGTGTGTGTGTGTGTGAAGGAGAGAATTGGCACACTGGCCCACCTAATTGTTATTGCGTCTGTGTTTGGCCTGGAGACAGTCGATAAGAATCAGGGATCAGCCTGGGGGTTGTGTCTCCCACTCCCAGTGTCTTAGTTGTAATGCATCCCTCCACTAACAGGGATCAAGGTATTAGGGATTCAGGTTATTTGGATTGATTTTATGTGCTGTCATGCTGGGCTGCCGACAGCCTCATATTTGAAGAAATTGCAAATTCCTCCTCTGAAATGTCAGCAGCATTTAATCTTTCCCTGAGTGGTCAATACAGGATTCTCTCCACGATCCCCGATCCGACCACGTTTATTAAACCGAGACCCCTGCAGTGTTCTCTCCGTTACCCAGTAACCATGACATCAGGCAGCACAGAGAAGGATTGGACCAGGCTGGATCATAACATGGGGAGTGAGGGAGTAAAAATTCAACATGAATAACTTTTCATAAAATCTCTGACCATTGTAGACAGATTGTGTATGGATTAGGCAGTTTGCTGTGGATTATTTTTGTCCATAGGGATGTTCGGTAATGTGAACGAAATACAGGAAGTGAAGATCAACCTCTCTCAGGTAACTAAGAGGATGCAGAACACCTTTTACAAAAACACAACCATTTCCGTCCCTGTAATCCAACGTACAGTATATCCTTCAGAATGAACTTGCAGTGAGTCAGAGCCTTATACCGCTGTATCACCAAAAAGTACTAAATGCATTTATAATAATATGATAATAATGTTCTCACCTTTATCGGAGGTCAATGTAGCCATCGTACCTGAGACACTGCAGGTCCCTAGTGTCCAGAATGGCTCTGTAAAGGACAACCGCTCGGCTGCGTCTAGCAGCATTTGCATGCCATCTCCGTCTTTGGTTTCTCCGTGTCATAGCAAATGTTTCTCTTCTTTACCCAGTGTTGACAGGAGCAACTGAGTACCCCCTCCATTCACCACAATCAAATTTACTCTGGCTTGAGTACACGTTTACTGGGGCCATGTGTTTAAGGCAAACACTTAGGGTGCTGGTTTGGTTTGTCATTGACCAATATCCACAGATATAATCCCATCAAGTTCACTGGGAGCATTTCAGATGATTCACTGTGTCCTCTATGCAGTGAATGAAAATAAGCAGAGATTTTTCTGACATTCGTATGAAGTAACTCAAGTCTCTCCCCTTGAGTTTGTGTGAGTGGGTCTGGACAAACTTACTGATGATATCATGGCAGGGTTTCACAAACAGTAAAGTTACAATGTTGACATCCACCACGCTTTAAGTATCTACAGTACAATTATAGGAGCGGTACAACTAGCTAACAAATATTGGCTGGGTCCGGATACTGTGTGTGAACGGCACCCTGCTCCCTGGTTGGTTGTTGATAAACCCCTGGCTGACACCAGCCAAGCAGTCCTCCTCTGACATCACCTACAAAGAGAGAGAGCCTTAATAAAACAACCAGGACCCATGTAAATATCCAGGGCCCAACAGTGGCACACTCTGTTGGCTTACATACTGCAGGCTGTGTGGTCTTTTTGCTCCAAATTTGCTCTGAAAACTAATCATGGCCTGATAAAGCCCATGGTAAATATGGGAGAGATTGACATCCACATGTCAAAGTTTACATAGCCCGACCAAGTGTACATATAGGACAGACCAGGGAGTCAGGGGACCTGGCTGCAGTGGCTGGACCTGGGTGGGTCCAGGCTGGGGAGAGACTGACAGACCATGTGAGATACAGCCATGGAGGGGAGAGATCAGAGGAGGGCAGTGGCTGGAGTTGGGCTGTTTGGGAAATGCAAGCACTGGAAACAGCAGGGATACCCCAGGCGTTTCCCCCGTTTTCACATTTGACCACTGACAGAGAATATATAATAATATGTGTATGATAAAGGAAAAATACAGACAAATAAAATGCCTCTATGTGGCCACCAAAGTAATGTTTTCTTCTCTCAGGCTACCACAAATTGCATTGAAATCTTAAACAAGATAGCTGATAGCTCTTTCCGGCATACGCTCCCATCACCCTTGAAATTGCCTGATAATCCACAGCAAAGTCTGTGGTGCTAACAGGGAAGGTTAACCCCTGACTGATGTGTCTGATGTTAATCTATAGATCATTTAGGGAGAGGCACATTGGGTCAAGCTACAGATATTGCAGTGGCTATTAGTTCCTCTATCTGCCATTATTACACAGTCACATGCTCAAACATTGTGCAGGGTTGGTATGCCAGGCACAGATGCCTAGGGTAAACAGACAGGCCTGTGAGGCTTGCACAAAATATTGATCCAACAGCAGATGGGAGCCTTGATATCAGCCATTCAGTTTTTCTATGCCTGTGTGGTCTTGTTGTCTGCATGTGCTGTCGTGTTATTACATAGTGTTATGTTGTGTTGTTAGTGATGCTCCAAAAGGTTTTGTATTATTTCAGCCAGTACATTTGAGAGTAGTGCTCACGAGTTAAAACGGCATTTTTTTTTGCAATTCGTACAATAATGTACGAATTCCAATTCGTACACTATGTTACGAATTTGTAAGTGCTTAAGATCCCGGACTGCAACTTTATTTATATTGACGTTTGTGTTTGGAAACTCATTTAATAAGATGTTTTTCTTCCAAAATAGAAATGGTAAGTGAAGATATCTGAATGGTCTCAAATCTAGCAATGCAGTGCTGAGTGGTGTGGAATTTCCTTTCACTATTGAATTGAATAAAAATATATATATATTGTATATTTGATTATTACTATTAGGGCCTATATGCTTGTAGGAATGAACAGATGATTGAAGCTACTGCAAAATAAATGCACCTTTAAAAATGCTTACTAGGCACACATTGATGCACTTATGCAGGCTACAAAATCATTATTTTCCAAGAACACAAGAACAGTTTTAATTTCTCTAACTGAACTTTTGCTCTTCCTTCCGTAATCCCATTCTACAGCCAGATGTTTTCTTTCCATTATAAAACACAATGGCGAAACACATGCATCAACTTCCTTTGTCAGGTTAAGCTGTGCTTAAATGCAAGATGTCATTCAGAGAGGAAAAATGGATTGAATTTTTCCATGACTTCATTCAAAGCTCCGATCCCTTTTCAGAGTCGGACTAAATTCACTTAGTTGTGAAATACCTTGGTGAAGAGAGTTGGAATAATGTGGATATGGAATTATGGCTTGTCTTTTGCCAGGACAAGATTCCAGTCCTTAAGTCCTCTTATAGAGGGGTCTAGATAGTTTCACGTATTCAAAGTCATTTGAGTGTGACAACTAATATCATGCTGTGAAATATTTAAAGATTTCTGACCCTTTTACTGGCCAGGGAAGATAATGTCTTTGCAAAGCTGACATGTAATATTGAAGCATCACGTCATCATAAAATAAATATATAGATGAGTTAAGAATAGCCCATCTCTCCATCTGATATGTGGAATTCTTTAGACCACGATAGGGGGTCAAATATATTGTTGGACCATACGAGTGTATGCAACATTTCAGACATCTTGTCAAAATAGCATGGGCAGGATAATCCAACATTCCTCAATTTGAAAAGCCTTATTGAATTATCGCTGCACATTCACGACTAATTATGTTTTTATATCAGGCTGCTCCTCCCAGCTCCCCTTGGTCCAGAGGCCCATCATGTGTGTAGGCCAGGCCCTTCCTGTGGATCAATCGCCCAGAGCTGCCTGGCCAAACACGCCATTGATGGGCCGACGCTCTGCAAAGCTTCCCCATCGCCTCCGTGGCATGCCGCCATTCAATTAGTCTTGGTCAGGGCCTGGCATTATTATTCAGAAATTAGCGATTATTTCCTTGCGCAAACACGCTGGACCGAGGTGTCATCCCTGGCGCGCCCCGCTGCTGGCTACACAAAGAGGCCGGGACTTGGAGAAGAGACCCAAGTACGGCAGGCTGCTTCCCCTGAAAGAGGGGCCTTCTCCCCTTGCTCAGTGCTGGACCTCACGGCTCCTCACAGCCTGGCCTGATAAAGTGGTATTTGCAGCATACAAAGGAGCCATCAGGCTTAACTCCCGGCACAACCCGCTGCCCCCTTTCCTCACAGTGTGAAAACACAATGAGCCGGGACCTTGTCTTCATCCAAAGGTATATCACAGTAATCTGACAATACATGGTGATCAAAGTCTATTCAATGCTAATCAGGACAACAGATCGGCATTATGGTCTAATCAGAGACAGCCTAGGTTCTATTCTAGTGAAATACCAAAACGTTGTCAATGGAGTAAAATAGTATTAACTCTACAGTAAACAATGGATGACTGTGAATTAGCAATAAGGCAGCTTCAGCATTTTGAAGCTGATATAACGGTCTGTGGTTCCTACAGTACAGAATAAACACGTCTGCATGTTTCAACCTCCTGATCCACTTGCTTTAACTTCTGGATCAACCTCTCTGGAGAGTTTGTGCTGTTGAAGAACCTGGCTTAACTTCACGGACCTGTTCTGTTCTGTTCTGCTCTATTCGTGCCCAGTACATCACTGGGGCCAAGCTTCCTGACACCTAGGACCTACAGTATATACTAGGCGATGTCAGAGGAAGGACCAAAAAACGGTCCATGTCTAGTCACCCAAGTCATTGACTTTTTTTTTTACACTGCTGCTACTTGCTGTTTATTATCTATGCTTAGTCACTTTACAAATGACCTCAACTAACCTTTACCCCTGCACATTGACTCGGTACTGGTACCCCCTATATATAGCGTTGTTATAGCGTTGTTATTGTTACGTACATTCTGTGTGTTACTTTTTACTTGATTGATTACGTTACATTTTTTAAAACTTTAGTAACTCCATTTCTCGAACTGCATTGCTGGTTAAGGGACGGATGCCTGATGAACAAGCCACAGGTCAAACATGGTAGAACAGCATCCCACCTCATGTTCTTTGCTGTCTCTGACTGGCTCTCTATCACCAACTACCTCAGAAATACAAAAACACATCTCCAACACATTCAGCGTTTTAAATGAGAAAAGAGATAATTAATTGAGATATGGCTATCTCTCATTAAGAAAGCACCAGATCAACTACCCACTTGCCTTCCGGGAGGGGGGGGGGGGTCACATCGTGCCTGTAGATTTATCCCTCTAGATCTCCAGAACCTGGGTGGTCACGGCTCTTTCAAACTCTCTCTCCGGCTGCACAATACAGCCCTGCATTTAGTATACTAAGTCTACTATAACAAGGCTTCCAGCTACAGCTAATCCTATCAAAATTGACTCCTTTACAAAAACAATAAAAGCAAGTGCTGGCTAATGACAGTGATATGTTACGCATGGAATGTAGGGAAGGCGGGAATCAGTGTGTGATGGAAATGCTAAGAGTGGAACCAGGACATCCTTCCACCTGGGCCTAAAACAACAACGTGTTTTTTTTTGATTCACCAATGTTTAGATACTCCTTAGCTACCAAAATAAAGGCCAGATGCGCAGGCGGATCGTCGTGTGGCAACATGTACACGACGAAAGACTCGACAGACGCTGCTCTGATAGAAGACTTTCCCTTTCAGACAGGGCACACAAAGATGCGTTAACCCTTTCGTTTTGACAGAATGTACAAGCACATCACTCTATTAGTCATCGCCCCACGAGAAAACATGCCAACATTAACGCTTCTTTCTCGTTCCATGTTATTAGGTCATCTCAGTATGTAGAAGAGCAGATCCAAGACATTTTATCAGCCCAGCTTCACATCTGGCAGCTAGCATTACAAGACAAACCTGGGGTTAAACAGGAGCCATCACAGACGTCAGACAGACTACAAACATTTTGGGCCCAATAGGAGACGCGTTTTGTACCTCCAAAAATAGCAGTATGACCCCTAAGCACTAGCTAGTGCACCCCCCTCCCTAACTTCCTTGTAGTTTGTGATGGTCCTGTTAAGGTCAGCTCAGTGCATGACCCCCACCCCCAGTCCCACACACAGGCAGCCAAGAAAAAAGACCCACATCAGTGTGGCCGTATCAATGTCACCGCTTTGTGAGCAAGTCTTTCAGAGTACATGGAGTGGCTTCAGCATCAATGAGATCAATAGCAGGGTTGATTGTGTAGGAGACACTGACACACAGGGACACACAGGCAATGCAGACGGGACTGAGATAGAGCTGGTGAGACTCACCATGTTGTGAGATCTCTATAATTAATATATATTTATATACAAAAACAGATATACAAAGTTAAATATATATAACAATATATATACAATATACAGAATATATTAAAATGATGCAAAAACAAAACATAGGTCTATTTATTTTTCTCTCGTTCCATAAACGTCTCCACTGAATAAACAGTACATTAGTAGCTCCGTATACCTTGTAATAGTCTTTTCCAACCCCTATCTTTACTCAAAAACTGCTAATATTTACGTACAGCAAATTCATTGGTTAATTGTCCATAATCAGTTGAGTATATTTCATTTTCTTAATATTGGATATTGATGTACCGTGTCATGTTATAGGATTTGTAAGAATGTCTCAATTTCCTGTGTACTCTGCTGATCCCGACCTCTCCTGGCTGTGACCTCAGTCTTCTAGGTACACGGTGCTGGACAGGTCAGCTCTATTGATTTCCTATTCATTCTTGGCTCGGTGGAGACTGTCAACTCAAAACTAAGTCCTTGACCACAGAATAACCTACACTTTTTCCCCCCACTCTCCATTCTATTTGGGTCAATATGAAATAACACTGACACTCACAGACAGTGGTGAGAAAAGTACCCAATTGTCATAGTTGAGCAAAAGTAAAGGTACATTAATAGAAAATGACTCAAGTAAAAGTGAATGTCACCCAGTAAAATATTACTTAAGTATCATAAGTAAGGTTATAAATCATGTCAAATTTCTTATATTAAGCAAACCTGCACCATTTTCTTGTTTTTTATTTCATTAAAATTTACGGATAGCCAGGAGCACACTCCAGCACTCAGACATAATTTACAAATGAAGCATTTGCGCTTAGTGAGTCCACCAGATCAGAGGCAGTAGAGATGACCAGGGATGTTCTCTTGATAAGTGCCTGCATTGGTCCATTTTTAAGTCCTGCTAAGCATTAAAAATGTAACGATTACTATTGGGGTTCAGGGAAAATGTATGGAGTAAAAAGTACAGTATTTTCTGTAGGAATGCAGTGAAGTAAAAGTAAAAGTTGTCAAAAATATAAATAGTGAAGTACAGATACCCCAGTAGTACTTTACATAAGTTTTACTTAAGAACTTTACACCACTGCTCACAGATAACACAAAAGGCCTAGTACTATGTTGTTGTAACCGGAAGGTTATATACCTCTATAGCCATATACAGTATTGAGTAAAATGCTAATTTCCTTCTTCATCACTATCACTTTGATGTTACATTGTTATCTAATGTATGGTAACCACAGGTGAATATATCATTACTAAAAACCCGAGACCACCAAGTTTGCTAGTCTTCAGAAGTTGCTCTTGCTTCTTTTAATAAGAGAAAAGCCCAGACCTAATTTGCTATCATCAGGTTCCTTTGTCAGACCTGGGACTGGTATTTGGGAATAATCCTCTTCCATAGATAGAATATTGTCTCAACAGGCAGCGACAGGACTCTGTCTAAACCTTCCCAGAGACGATCCTTTGTGCCCTATATCATGTTCAAGGTTGAATCATTTCTTCTTCATGGCCAATATGAGATTTGGCGACTCAAGCTAGTTGTTTTTGCACATGCAAATCCACTATGTGCATTCAGAGTTCTGGGAAACAGACAAGATGGCGAATGGGACCTCAGTTGTAGGATCTCTTTTATGTATTTTTATCCAAATTGGAAGCTTACTTCCAAAGCCTAACTCAATTATCCCTACAATACAACTATAGTAGCATCAATGATTAATCAATCACCAAAAATATTTTTGTTAAAATTTTACGATACAAACTTAACCTGACATTTTGGACTAATCCACAATGTAATGATCTGCTCTGATTTTCATATTTTTGAAATTGAATCTAGATAAGATGTTTTATTGTCACACACACTGGATAGGTGCAGGGAAATGTATTGTTTTACAGGGTCAGCCATAGTAGTACGGCACCCATGGAGCAAATGAGCTTGCTCACCTTTTTGTCTTGGGTATTCAAACCAGCGACCTTTCGGTTACTGGCCCAACGCTCTAACCGCTTGGCTACCAGCTGCCCAATCTGTGAATAGTTTATTTTACTGTATATTGAAAGTTTCTAGTTGTCCTTCCAAAAATGCCATGTATAATGTCATGCATAATATGTGCCAATATGACCTTAATTTGCCGAGCTGGCATGGGTGTCAACAGAGGGGTAAATAGCAAGTTGCAAATAGCCATTGATTGTTTAGATACTCCAGGTGACAGCTTGTCAGTGGAAGGAACTTCTGTTTACACCTCAAATTTCAGAGAATGTTGTGGGTGCATTAAATACTATTGATGCATTACAAAAGTGTTTTGGCTATAAAAAGGATGTCATTTTTTGAAGATGAGCATTTAATTAACATTAAAATAATAAAAGGCTGAAACTTAATGGTGATTGTTTTTCAAAATACATAATATAATGTATATTCTTTACAATTATTACTGTAAAATGATATAGATAAGTGACCAATATCACCTCTCTAACTGATCTCTGCCTACAGCTGGATATAACTTGTAGAATTGAGGGGGAAGGTTGTTTTAAATATATCCCTTGATTTGTGTTTTGTTTTATTGGTTGTCACATTTAACAGATGGAATTAGACGGCTCTCCTATATAGCAGAACACAGTACAAAGCGTGTTGTTTACATGCAAATTAGTCAATATATTTACAACATATTTGAGGAACTTTATTCAGGGGTTTGATGTAGACAATCCTTTTGTTCGTTAAAATGTCCAAACTATTCAAGAGATTTATTCTGTTCTTATATTTGGAATGCATTAAGTTCTGAAAAATGTCTGTCATGGCTGACAATGAAGGGTAATAGATGTTAGCATTGATGGTAAAGAGGACAAAAAGAAACAGCTCACCATTGCGCACAAACTGCCTGGCACCACTAAAAATGAATCCATTTACTTCAAATTGTTTACTTTGTACTTTTGGCTGTAAAGGAAAGAAAAACCTTCAATTCATGAGCAGGAGCCAAGGCCTCAGCTTCCCTTTCATTTGCCACGTTTTTAAAAACTCACACGCCAAACGCCCTGGCAGCCAGCGCCGACAATAAGCGGGGGAAGAGAAAAGAGGGAGCGAGGAGACAAAACCAAACACAAAAACAGTAACATCTGCAGGCGCTTCCAGCCAGACAGTTTGATGTGAATAACTCAGCACTGCGTGCCCTGACCTCAACGAACAAAGGAGAGATGCCTCAGGAGCGGAGCGGGACAACCCGGGAGGCAAGGCGAGAGACCGAAGAGGGCCCTACTCGTTTCAGGAAGCTGGATTTATTGTCCCCAGCCCAGGCGAAGAGGTGCCACCAGGGCACCAGGCACTGCATGCCACTTGGACTGTCATAGTTTCAGCACAAAGATTGCTGCTTGACAAATGAAGCAGAGCCGTGCTGGAATAAAACATACATTTTAGATCAGTGAACTGGGATCACCATGCCATATGAATGCAGATCAGGGTCAGACAGATAACTATAGGAGCGTCTGTTAAATAGATTAGTAAATGTATAGATAGATCAATGCATGGGGACGAATGAATATTTACCGATCTCGCTGAAGAACGTAAATGCAGATACTGATTTATTTTTCCTAACCAAAGTAAAAAAAAAGGCAAATTCTTCCCCTCCAAATCAAAGGGAAGTATAACAAAGAAACTGTTTACTTCAAGACTTAAATCTTACAAGTTCCTAATCCTTCTGAAGTCCACATGGGACCTTTGGTCTCCATGGCAACGCTGGAGCATTCAACCAAGTGATTGCCTCCAATGAATTTCAGATAAGACGAAATGGAAGTGAATTGATGTGATTTTAATGCAGAAGTGAGCGGTGGAGGGGAGGTCCACTCGGTTCATATTTGAATAAGGCAAACAGAGCAGACAAAAGGCTGACAGACGTAGATGACATTGTCAGTACAAAAATGATCAGCCAGTTTACAATCTGTTTGCTCATGTAGAACAAACAGAATGTGTGTGGCATCCCCTGGCTTTGTGAATGGCAGAGCCTGTGGCAGGCAGCGGGAGAACAGCAGATATCAGCTTCCCCTGCAGACCTGCTACAATTAGATAGCAATTTGACAGGCATACTCAAAATGTCAGGATGTTGTTTTCTAGCAAGGGCATGTTTTTTTTGCAGAGGAAAGGAAGTACATAGATTGGTCTTTAAGAACCAAGATGCTGTGACCTCCAGGCAGGGGACTTGCAGGGTGGGATATCAGAGACATGGTGGGAGACGCATTCCAAACAACCGACCCTCAGTTACCTAGCAAGGGCTCGAACCAAGGTCCCCTTTCTCTCCCCTCCTTTGGTGGTATCGGACGAACAGGGGGTTCCTCCTTAAACACAGCAGCAACTTTAGGCCTGTTCCTCCCTCCTTCCCTTTGTTGTGTTTTGTCACTTGTTTTGAGCTTGTTAACTTCTCAATAGCAGTGCAGACACCAGCAGCTGCCGAGCTCGCGAAGGGCCGCAAGGCATCAATTTTACCCCGAGGACCAAGGCGTGAAAACAGGCGCCGCTTGCAGTTGACAGGACCTTGAACCTCCCCACTGTATCGCTGTCACTCAGCGTGGCCAAGCAGCAGGCCAACAATATGAGTCCAGTCAATACCCAGACTAGACAGTGGCCTTATGGCTGTGTGGTGTTCTGACCTCAATGAGGTCTCAAACTCATTCGCTGAAGGAGAGAAAACAGAATACGAAAACACTACAACTTCTATTATTTTTGGGGCCGCTTGTGGATTTCATCGATAGGGCCTTCTGTGTCGGATGTCGTTGTGGGTGGCATTGTAGAAATGATACATCATTCAGTTGCTGCTGCATGTCTAAACTACGTTGATATGGAAAAGGCATCAGCTTATTTTTACTGAGTTTGTGTTGGTTGAAATAAAGGAACACAGGGACACTGAAAGGAAAACTTGCACTAAAAGTCAACAACGAAAATGTACAAAAAAGAGTACCTGTGTACAACCATGAAACGAGAAGAAATTGACAGTGGTGACAACCCACTGTCGTATTGCCCAATGACTCAGAACAAGAGCATGTCTGACACTGATGGGTAGACAGATCTGAAACCAACAGACAATGTCAGTTAAATCCTGTCCAGGGATGTGTCTTAAAACAGTGTGTCATGGTGTTAATAGATATTCCTCCCATCATTCCCCTCACTGTTCTGTGAGCCCCCCAGGCCCGCTCACGGCGTGTGGAGATGCTATTTAGTCTTATTAAAAAGTTGTTTGATTATCGGGGCCTGGAATGGCAGTCGTGGAAAGGTCTGGGCAGAAGCAGATAAAAGGTGAAGGATAAATAGGTAAAAAGACGACGGGTGATTGCCAGTCAGGCACTAGAGCATCAAAACACACCAATTTCTCAGCAAAGTTGATCCAATTATTGTCAGCCGCTCACAGATAGCTACAATGCTTTACTCCTTTCATTCCCTGCTAAATTGGTCTTCCCCTTTTTGCTGATACGGCAATCGGTCATAAAGGGCCAGCCATCATTAGTGCTGTTTGAATTGGAGCCCTGTAGTGTTTGGTTAAGAGGGTAAATGCAAATTTAATGAAAGAATAAGTCTGCATTTACATATCAGCCCAAGCTCACATGGGGAATGTAAACATTCTGTTTATCTCGAGTGTCGTTTTATGATTTCAGTAGAATATAAAACCGACCTTGGCCCAGTCAGTGCAAAAGACCAAGGAAATGTACTGTTGTCAAAACACAATTTGTTCAAGTAGAACTTGTCAACAAATCCCCTTTAACTCAGCAAATAGGATACGGATATCAGGGTTGCCGGAAATCCACCCCTGAACCCCAATGCTGCCAAATCAATTTTCCTTTTATGAATTTGCACTTTCAAAACTGGACTAATTAAGTGCATTGAAATAAAATCACCACCACAATTCATGCTTTAGAAATGAATACATTTGTACCATTTGTACGTTTTTCTCTTATATGTCTTACATTCATTTTTTTTTTTTGGGGGGGATTACCTTTTTTGGTGGACACTAAGTCGATGGTAATATTCAAATAATTACAATTGTATCCAGTGTAGGTCCTGAACATAATTTTTTTATACATTACCCACTTGAGGGTAAATAATCAACATGTATTCTACAAGACTTAACAGATAACTCACCAATGACTATTTTTCCGACTAGTAATTTTCAAACAATCTACAGTAATGTCCAATTATAATGCCATGTTCATACAGATGGATTTCCCTGTATATATCCACACTGACCAAGGCAGACATTTATGTCGATGAACGTCCCTCCCTATAATTACAGTAAGTCATGACAAAGCTACCACTCTCCTCAGCTGTAACAAAGGCATTCCTCTCTTTCTCCCTCTTTTTCTTGCTCTGAGTCTGAACAAACAGCATGCTCTCTATATCCTCCTAGTCCCGCTGAACTAAACACATTACAGCAGCATTTTACAATCAGAACACACACTGTATGGTGACGATGCACCTGACCAGGACCAGTAACCAATCAGATATGCATTTTATTAGTCTGAAAGCAAAACATTATCAATAGAATCATGTAAATAATTTTTTAAAAGTACATTTGGATAATACAAATGCCTTCGACTTTTGAAATTATAATCAGTTTACTTCAAAACAATTTAGCTGAAATTGTGCCTATATCAGGGTGTTTTTGTTGTTGTCCTTAACTGAATTATACAGTAGCACTTGGACTGCATTAGCTCCTGAAAATGAAGCAAAATGCTGCCATCTATGGCTGTGTTTCAAGCTATGCTGAATGCAGACCCTTCTTCCCAAACGAAGATGGAACGTGTATGGTTAAGTTATTAGCATGTGAAGTATTGTAAGTACATATTTTGGTGGAGTTTGTTGTCTTCATTATCTTTCTGATAGCCAAGATGTTGCCTTGTTTTTTTGGCTGATGGTGTTTGAATTTAAAAGAAAGGAGATGATTGGAAAGTTAAATGCTTTTCCAAGTGGGCATCTGGTGGTAATATCCTTTAATAAGCAACCCAATTCTGCACAGATCAGGGGTTCTGTCAGAGATTTCTTCACCACCTGCTGTATACATACGCACATCAAAAAGAGAGCCATCCTTTTTGTGTCTCATCACTTCTTTGTCTTTCCAGACCTTCAACCACATCACAGCCTCATTGTCTGAAACAGACAACTGACATAGAGTGAAGCTGTAACTAGCCCAGTGTGCAGATGTACTACTCTTATATGATTTTGGATACATTAACTCTCCCCAAACTGATCAATGACTGAAGCTGAAGTCTTATTGATAAGGCGGTGATGTATTTTCAGCATAGTAGAATTCAGACACAATAACACGCTACATATAGCTGCCAGACAAGGATAGCAGGTTGGCGGCTGGCTAGAAGACAGCCAGATGTCAGGGGTTCTATAGCTAAGGCTTGAACCAGGCCTTCGTCGGCACTGGGCCTTTATGCAGCTCCCTGTCTGTCTGATGCTCAGGTCCCTTCTGGCAACCCAAAGGCTTTACTGGTGAGGAGACACGATCTGGCCCGTCTGTCACCCTATGCATCATCTTCTACACAGCCATACATACAATAGGCCATTAATCCATGTCTCCCGAGGTAAAACAGACAGACAGACGGATGATGGAACCACTAGTATGTATGACAGTCACTGGCCCAAAATTTGATGTCACTGGAACACTGACACACTTACTGAACTCCTGCAGACTCATTTATGGCCAGGTGTTCAGAGAGTTAATTTACTCAGCACATTATCAACTGGTGTTTACAATCAAATACATTCAACTACAGAACGAGTTTATGTAATGCATTTATTTAAACAGGCCCGGTGAGAAAATTGATCATTCTTATAACTTCTTATGGCTGGGGGGCAGCATTGAGTAGCTTGGATGAATAAAGTGCCCAAAGTAAACGGCCTGCTCCTCAGTCTCAGTTGCTAATATATGCATATTATTATTAGTATTGGATAGAAAAGACTGTAAAGTTTCTAAAACTGTTTGAATGATGTCTGTGAGTATAACAGAATGCATATGGCAGGCAAAATCCTGAGGAGAAATCAAAACCGGAAGTGAGAAATCTGAGCTTTGTATGTATTCACCAGAGTCCCCAATGAAATCCCCTTGAGATATTAATGATGTTGCACTGCCTAGGGGTTCCACTAGATGTCAACCATCCATAGAAATTTGAATGAGACTTCTATGGTGTTGTGGGAGTGAATGAGAGCAGAATCTATCAGGTGTCTGGCAGTCAGCCATTTTCTGATCACGCTTATTCCTCATGGTATCCACTTGCGTTCCATTGCTCATGAAGACACGAAGGAATACTCCGGTTGGAACTTTATTGAAGCTATATGTTAAAAACATCCTAATGATTGATTCTGTACTTAGTTTGAAATGTTTCTTCTACCTGTAATATAACTTTTTGAAGTTTTTGTCAGATGTAACGCTGACCAGAATGAGCGTTTGGATATGTGTACCAAATTCTCTAAAAAAAGAAGGTAAATTATTTTATTTGAATGCTTTTTTTGTTTTTGTGAAAATGTTGCCTGCTGAATGCTAGGCTTAATGCTATGCTAGGCTATCAATACTCTTACACAAATGCTTGTGTAGCTTTGGTTGAAAAGCATATTTTGAAGTCTGAGATGACAGTGATGTTAACAAAAGGCTAAGCTTGTGTTTCAATATATTTATTTCATTTAATTTGCAATTTTCATGAATAGGAAACATTGCGTTATGGTAATGAGCTTGAGGCTTTGATTACGCTCCCGGATACGGGTTTGGAGTCGCAAGAAGTTAAAGAACACCCTCTGTGTTCTGTTAGACAAGTAACTCTTTATCCATAACACATACATTTTTCCAGCAACATCGATAATGTCAAAAGCTGCACTGAAGTCTAACAAGACAGCCCCCTCATCAATTTCTCTCAGTCAATCATCAGTCATTTCTGTAAGTGCTGCACTTGTTGAGTGTCATTCCCTATAAGCATGCTGAAATTCAGTTGTTTACTGTGAAATAGCTTTGTAACTGGTCAAACACCATTTTTTCCAGAAGTTTACTAAGGGTTGGTAACAGACTGATTGGTCAGCTATTTGAGCCAGTAAAGTTTTTTTTTACAATATTCTTGGGTAGCGGAATTACATGAGCTTCCTTCCAGGCCTGAGGGCAGAGACTCTCTAGTAGGCTTAACCTTTTGTAACTAGGGGGCAGTATTTAAATTTTTGGATAAAAACGTTCCCGTTTTAAATGGGATATTTTGTCATGACAAGATGCTCGACTATGCATTAAATTGACAGCTTTGGATAGAAAACACTCTGACGTTTCCAAAACTGCAAGATATTGTCTGTGAGTGCAACAGAACTGATGTTACAGGCAAAACCCAGATAAAAATCCAACCAGGAAGTGCCGCATTTTTTAAAACCGCTTCATGCCAATGACTCCTTATATGGCTGTGAATGGGCTACGAATGAGCTTACACTTTCTACATGTTCTCCAAGGTGCCTACAGCATTGTGACGTCTTTTTACGCATTTATGTTGAAGAATAGCTGTAAGGGACCACATTGAGCAGGTGGTCACATGATTGCTCCTGCAGAAAATCTTGCGTAAAGTACTGAGGTAGCCATTTTTCCAAGCGCTTCTTATGAGAAACCAATTGTCCTGACGGATATATTATCGAATAGATATGTGAAAAACACCTTGAGGATTGATTCTAAACAACGGTTGCCATGTTTCCGTCGATATTATGGAGCTAATTTGGAAAAAATATTTTCCGGTCGATTTCTCACTCAAACGTGACGAACAAACGGGAGCTATTTCGCCTACAAAAATAATATTTTTGGAAAAAAGGAACATTTTCTATCTAACTGGGAGTCTCCTGAGTGAAAACATCCAAAGTTCTTCAAAGGTAAATTATTTCATTTGATTGCTTTTCTTATTTTTGTGAAAATGTTGCCTGCTGCCAGCAGAGCCTAGCTTAGCATTATGCCATGATAAACTTACACAAATGCTTGTCTAGCGTTGGCCGTAAAGCATATTTTGAAAATCTGAGATGACAGTGTTATTAACAAAAGACTAAGCTGTGTCTCAATATATTTCATTTGTGATTTTCATGAATAGGAAGATTTTGTAGGAAGATGTATGTCCGCTGCGTTATGCTAATTAGTTCGAGGCTATGATTACGCTCCCGGATCCGGGTTTGAGAGTCACAATAAGTTAAATTGAAGATCTGGCAAATAGGAGTGGCAATATCATCTTCTATTATCCTCAGTACTTTTTCATCCAGACTGTCAGACCCTGGTGGCTTGTCATTGTTGATAGACAACAATATTTTTTTCACCTCTTCCACACTGACTTTACGGAATTCAAAAGTACAATTCTTGTCTTTCATAATTTCGTCTGATATATTTGGATGTGTAGTGTCAGAGTTTGTTGCTGGCATGTCATCCTAAATTTGCTTATCTTTTTTTAAATTTTATTTTTTTAACCTTTATTTAACCAGGCAAGTCAATTAAGAACACATTCTTATTTTCAATGACGGCCTGGGAACAGTGGGTTAACTGCCTGTTCAGGGGCAGAACAACAGATTTGTACCTTGTCAGCTCAGGGGTTTGAACTCGCAACCTTCCTGTTACTAGTCCAACGCTCTAACCACTAGGCTACCCTGCCGCCCCCTGCCAATGAAAATGTAATTAATCCCACCAAAGTGTCCGATTTTAAATAGGCTTTACAGTAAAAGCACCACAAACGATTATGTTAGGTCAGAGCCAAGCCACAGAAAAACACAGCCATTTTTCCAGCCAAAGAGAGGAGTCACAAAAAGCACAAATAGAGATAAAATGAATCACTACCCTTTGATGATCTTCATCATATGACACTCATAGGACTTCATGTTACACAATACATGTATGTTTTGTTCGATAAAGTGAATATTTATATAAAAAAAATCTCAGTATACTTTGGCGCGTTGTTCACTAGTTCCAAAAACATCCGGTGATATTGCAGAGAGCCACATCATTTTACAGAAATACTCATTATAAATGTCGATGAAAATACAATTGTTAGACATGGAAATATAGATACACTTCTCCTTAATGCAACCGCTGTGTCAGATTTCAAAAAAGTTTTACGGAAAAAGCAAACCATGCAATAAACTGAGTACAGCTTTCAGACAACAAAGCAGCCAAAAAGATATCCACCATATTGGGTAGTCAACATTAGTCATAAATAGCAATATAAATATTCACTTACCTTTGATGATCTTCATCAGAATGCACTCCCAGGAATCCCAGTTCCACATTAAATGTTTGCTTTGTTCGATAATGTCCATAATTTTTGTCCAAAGAGCTACTTTTGTTAGCACGTTTGGTAAACAAATCCAAAGTCATGAAGCGCATTCCCAAGGCGCAGACGAAATATCAAAAAGTTCCATTACTGTCCGTAGAAACATGTCAAACGATGTATGGAATCAATCTTAAGGATGTTTTTAACATAAAACTTCAATAATATTCCAACCGGAGAATTCCTTTGTCTTCAGAAGAGCAAAGGAACGCAGCTACCTCTCTGTGAAATGCGCATGACCAGCTGGCAGACCTCTGACTCATTTCTCATTCTCATTCGGTCCCACTTCACAGTAGAATCCTCAAACAAGTTTCTAAAGACGGTTGAGATCTAGTGGAAGCCTTAGGAAGTACAACACAACCAATATCCCACTGTATCTTCAATAGGGGCTGGGTTGAAAATCGACAACCTCAGATTTCCCACTTCCTGTTTGGATTTCTTCGCAGGTTTTTGCCTGCCATATGAGTTCTGTTATACTCACAGACATCGTTCAAACAGTTTTAGAAACTTCAAAGTGTTTCCTATCCAATACTAATAATAATATGCATATATTAGCAACTGGGACTGAGGAGCAGGCAGTTTACTCTGGGCACCTCTGGGCACCTTTCATCCAAGCTACTCAATACTGCCCCTGCAGCCATAATAAGTTAAAGTAGTTTACAATATCAGTGGGCTTTGTGATGAATGAGCCATCTGATTCAATGAATGAAGGAGTCGAGTTGGCTTTTTCCCCCAAAATTTCATTTAAGGTGACCCAAAAATGTTCACTATCATTCTTTATATAATTTATCTTTGTTTCATAGTGTAGTTTATTTAATTTTTATTTAGTTTAGTCATATGATTTCTTAATTTGCAGTATGTTTACCAATCCGTTGGGTTGCCAGACTTAATTGCCATACCTTTTGCCTCATCCCTCTCAACTTCAACCATACCATTTTTCAAGTCCTCAACAATCCAAGGTGATTTAACAGTTTTTACAGTCATTTTCTTAATGGGTGCGTGCTTATTAGTAACTGGAATAAGTAGTTTCATAAATGCGTCAAGTGCAGCGTCTGGTTGCTCCTCATTACACACCACAGACCAGCTAATATTCTTTACATCAGCAACCTATGAATCACTACAAAACTACTTGTATGACCTCTTATACACTTTATTAGGCCCAGCCTTTGAAACTTTGGATTTCCTAGATATGACTATTATATTGTGATCACTACATCCTATGGATTTGGATGCTGCTTTAAAGCGAATATCTGCAGCATTAGTTAAGATGTGATCAATACATGTTGATGATTTAATTTCTGTGCTGTTTGTAAATACCCTGGTAGGGTACATACATACATACATACATACATACATACATACATACATACATACATACATACATACATACATACATACATACATACATACATACATACATACATACATACATACATACATACATACATACATACATACATACATACATACATACATACATACATACATACATACATACATACATACATACATACATACATACATACATACATACATACATACATACATACATACATACATACATACATACATACATACATACATACATACATACATACATACATACATACACTACCATTCAAAAGTTTGGGGTTACTTAGAAATGTCCTTGTTTTGAAAGAAAAGCACATTTTTTGTCCGTTAAGATAACATCAAATTGATCAGAAATAAAGTGTAGACATTGTTAATGTTGTAAATGACTATTGTAGCTGGAAACGGCAGTTTTTTAAATGGAATACCTACATAGGCGTACAGAGGCCCATTATCAGCAACCATCACTCCTGTGTTCCAATGGCACATCGTGTTAGCTAATCCAAGTTTATAATTTTAAAAGGCGAATTGACCATTAGAAAATGCTTTTACAATTATGTTAGCACAGCTGAAAACTGTTGTTCCAATTAAAGAAGCAATAAAACTGGCCTATTTTAGACTAGTTGAGGATCTGGAGCATCAGCATTTGTGGGTTCGATTACAGGCTCAAAATGGCCAGATACAAAGAACTTTCTTCTGAAACTCGTTAGTCTATTCTTGTTCTGAAAAATGAAGGCTATTGCATGCAAGTAACTGCCAATATGTTTAAGATGAGGGAGAAGATGTTCATTTTTTTATGTGCATGTCCTTATTTCTATTACAGCATATTGGATGGCTGTCATTCATATTCCATTCACCCAGCTCAATGTAACATTTAGTTTAGGCTACTACATGATACTAAAATGTTCCCTGTACCCATCATGAGGTTGCTACAACCTAGCCTATGAATGAAAGTTTACAGCGTAGGTGCACAGGTTGAGAGAATATTGAGTAATCAAGGTGACAGACAGTGACACATTCAATACCACCTTGCCTGCATGTAGCTGATCTAGAGTGTAATCATTAGTCCAACAGTTGCAAATGAGAGTTTCTTTTGGACAAATTGAGGTATGTTTATCCCTGTTTTGTTTGCTTCCCTTTAAGAATTGTTTTCAATTGATTTGGTTGAAATGATCATAAGCAAACAGCAGCCACATCAAAACAGCATGATCACTTTGCTTGTTGTATATATAAATCTCTCTCGCTCTCTTTTCCGTAATTTTGGAAGAAATGTATTTGTTCAAAGTTCAACTATTCTCTTTTTCTCTCTTTGAGTCAACTACTCAACAGTAGTCCTGGTCCTTTGATTGAGTGAACAACATGTCAGTTCATGCTGCAAGAGCTCTGATAGGTTCATTCTATCCTCCCGATTCCTGCTTACAAGCAAAAATTAAAGCAGGAAGCACCAGTGACTAGATCAATAAAAAAGTGGTCAGATGAAGCAGATGCTAAGCTACAGGACTGTTTTGCAAGCACAGACTGGAATATGTTCCGGGATTCCTCCAATGGCATTGAGGAGTACACCACATCAGTCATTGGCTTCATCAATATGTGCATCGATGACATCATCTCCACAGAGACCGTACGTACATACCCCAAACAGAAACCATGGATTACAGGCAGCATCTGCACTGAGCTAAAGGCTAGAGCTGCCTGTTTCAAGGAGCTGGACTCTAACCCGGAAGCTTATAAGAAATCTGACAGAGGAAAAAACCCTCAGACAAACCATCAAACATGCAAAGCGTCAATACAGGACTAAGATCGAGTCGTACTACACCAGCTCTGACGCTTGTCAGATGTGGCAGGGCCTGCAAACCATTTCAGACTACAAAGGGAAGCACAGCCAAGAGTTGCCCAGTGACACGAGCCTACCGGACGAGCTAAACTACTCTATGCCCGATTCGAGGCAAATAACACTGAAACATGCATGAGAGCACCAGCTGTACCGGAAGACTGTGAGATCACGCTCTCCGCAGCCGTGTGAGTAAGACCTTTAGACAGGTCAACATTCACAAGGCCGCGGGAACAGATCGATTACCAGGATGTGTACTGCGAGCATGCGCTGACCAACTAGCAACTGTCTTCACTGACATTTTCAACCTCTCCCTGTCCGGGTCTGTAATATCAACATGTTTTAAGCAGACCACCATAGTGCCTGTGCCCAAAACCACTAAGGTAATCTGCCTAAATGACTACCGACCCACAGCATTCACGTCTGTAGTGATAAAGTGCTTTGAAAGGCTGGTCATGGCTCACATCAACACCATCATCCCAGAACCCACTCCAATTTGCATATTGCCCCAACAGATCCACAGATGATAGAATCTCTATTGCACTCCACACTGCCCTTTCCCACCTGGACAAAAGGAACACCTATGTGAGAATGTTATTCATTGACTACAGCTCAGTGTTCCAAACCATAGTGCCCTCAAATCTCATCAATAAGCTAAGGACCCTGGGACTAATCACCTCTCTCTGCAAATTGATCCTGGACTACCTGACGGGCCGCCGCCAGGTGATAAGGGTATATAACAACACATCCGCCACACTGAAACTCAACACAGGGGCCCCTCAGGGGAGTGTGCTCAGTCCCCTCCTGTACTCCCTGTTCACTCATGACTGCACAGCCAGGCATGACTCCAACACCATCATTAAATTTGCTGATGACACAACAGTGGTAGGCATGATCACCGTCAACAACGAGACATCCTATAGGGAGGAGGTCAGAGACCTGGCCATGTGGTGCCAGGACAACAACCTCTCCCTCAACGTGATCAAGACAAAGGAGATGATTGTGGACTACCGGAAAAAGAGGACAGAGGACACCCCATTGTCATCGACGGGGCTGCAGTGGAGCAGGTTGAGAGCTTCAAGTTCCTTGGTGTCCACATCACCAGCAAGCTAACATGGTCCAAGCACACCATGTCAGTCGTGAAGCGGACACGACAAAACCTATTCCCCCTCGGGCCTGAAAAGATTTGGCATGGGTCCTCAGATCCTCAAAAGGTTCTACAGCTGCTCCATCGAGAGCATCCTGACTGGTTGCATCATTGCCTGGTATGGCAACTGCTCGGCCTCCGACCACAAGGCACTACAGAGGGTAGTGCGAACAGCCCAGTACATTACTAGGGTCAAGCTTCCTGCCATCCAGGACCTCTATACCAGGCGGTGTCAGAGGAAGGCCCTGAAAATTGTCAGACTCCAGCCACTCTAGTCATAGACTGTTCTCTCTGCTACCACACGGCAAGAGGTAATGGAGCGCCAAGTCTAGGTCCAAGAGGCTTCTAAACAGCTTCTACCCCCTATCCATTAGACTCCTGACCATCTAGTCAAATGGCTACCCAGACTATTCACATTGCCGCCCTCCTCCCCTTTCCACACCACTGACACTCTCTGTTGTCATGTATGCATAGTTACTTTAATGAACTCTACCTACAGTCGTGGCCAAAAGTTTTGAGAATGACACAAATATTATGTCCCACAAAGTCTGCTGCTTCAGTGTCTTTAGATATTTTTGTCAGATGTTACTATGGAATACTGAAGTATAATTACAAGCATTTCATACGTGTCAAAGGCTTTAAATGACAATGACATGAAGTTGATGCAAAGAGTCAATATTTGCATTATTGACCCTTCTTTTTCAAGACCTCTGCAATCCCTCCTGGCATGCTGTCAATTAACTTCTGGGCCACATCCTGACTGATGGCAGCCCATTCTTGTATAATAAATGCTTGGAGTTTGTCAGAATTTGTGGGTTTTTGTTTATCCACCCGCCTCTTGAGGATTGACCACAAATTCTCATTGGGATTAAAGTCTGGGGAGTTTCCTCGCCATGGACCCCAAAAATCGATGTTTTGTTTTTTGAGCCACTTAGTTATCACTTTTGCCTTATGGCAAGGTGCTCCATCATGCTGGACAAGGCATTGTTCGTCACGAAACAGTTCCTGGATGGTTGGGAGAAGTTGCTCTCGGAGGATGTGTTGGTATCATTATTTATTCATGGCTGTGTTCTTAGGCAAAATTGTGAGTGAGCTCACTCCGTCGGCTGAGAAGCAACCCCACACATGAATGGTCTCAGGATGCTTTACTCTTGGCATGACACAGGACTGATGGTAGCTCTCAACTTGTCTTCTCCAGACAAGCTTTTTTCCGGATGCCCCAAACAATCGGAAAGGGGATTCATCAGAGAAAATGACTTTACCCCAGTCCTCAGTAGTCCAATCCCTGTACCTTTTGCAGAATATCTGTCCCTGATGTTTTTCCTGGAGAGAAGTGGCTTCTTTGCTGCCCTTCTCGACTCCAAGCCATCCTCCAAAATTCTTCGCCTCGCTGTGTGTGCAGATGCACTCACACCTGCCTGCTGCCATTCCTGAGAAAGCTAGGGACTGGGGGTGCCCCAATCCCGCAGCTGAATTATCTTTAGGAGACGGTCATGGCGCTTGCTGGACTTTCTTGGGCGCCCTGAAGCATTCTTCACATCAATTTAACCACTTTCCTTGAAGTTCATGATGATCTGATAAATGGTTGATTTAGGTGCAATCTTACTGGCAGCAATATCCTTGCCTGTGAAGCCCTTTTTGTGCAAAGCAATGATGACGGCACATGTTTCCTTGCAGGCAACCATGGTTGACAGAGGAAGAACAATGATTCCAAGCACCACCCTCCTTTTGAAGCTTCCAGTCTATTATTCGAACTCAATCAGCATGACAGAGTGATCTCCAGCCTTGTCCTCGTCAACACTCACACCTGTGTTAACGATAGAATCACTGACATGATGTCAGCTGGTCCTTTTGTGGCAGGGCTGAAATGCAGTGGAAATGTTTTTGGGGGATTCAGTTAATTTGCATGGCAAAGAGGGACTTTGCAATTAATTGCAATTCATCTGATCACTCTTCATAACATTCTGGAGTATATGCAAATTGCCATCATACAAACTGAGGCAGCAGACTTTGTGAAAATGTATATTTGTGTCGTTCTCAAAACTTTTGGCCACGACTGTACATGTACATACTACCTCAACTAACCAGTGCCCCCGCACATTGACTCTGTACCGGCACCCCCCTGTATATATTTTTTTGTTGTTACTGCTCCTCTTTAATTACTTGTTACATTTATCTCTTATTATTATCTGTATTTTTTGAAACTGCACTGTTGGTTAGGGGCTCATAAGTAAGCATTTCATTGTAAGGTCTACCTGTTGTATTCGGTGCATGTGACTAATAATAGTTGGATTGATATCCTCTGTCTTCCGGCTACACCATGGTGCTAGTTGATGACGTGAATATATTTGATGGTGTGAATATGTTTAGTATAGTTTTATCTAGAAGGATAACTTTTTTAATGTTTCACTATTTAGATTTTTATTACATTCACTGAGGAGGATGGTCCTCCCCTTCCTCCTCTGAGGAGCCTCCACTTATCCATACATACCCCACAAGTCCAAAACGAATTCACGGCAACACAAAGTTTTATACAGAGCCATGATCACATGGAACTCCCTTCCATCTCCAATTACTCAAGCAAACAGCAACATTAACTTTAAAAAACAGATTAAACAACATCTCATGGAGCGGTGGTGACCGTGTGGACACACACACACACACACACACACACACACACACACACACACACACACACACACACACACACACACACACACACACACACACACACACACACACACACACACACACACACACACACACACACACACACACACACACACACACACACACACACACATCATATTTTGTTCTGTATTGTTTGTATTATTTTTGTTGTACTGTTTCTATATCAGTGTATTTTTTATTTGCGTGGCTATAGCTACATTTACATTTACATTTAAGTCATTTAGTGGCTCTTATAGCTACAAAGTGCATTCACCTTATGACATCCAGTGGAACAACCACTTTACAATAGTGCATCTAAATATTAGCTAAGGCTTGAACCAGTCCTTCGTCTGCAATATGTCAATGTTTTGCTGCTTGTCATCTGTTGTGTTATTTTTTTGTGGAGCCCAGAAAGAATAGCTGCTGCTTCTGAAAAAGATAATGGAGATCCATACAGAAAAACGGTATGCCAAAGTTATCTAGGTAAATTAGTCTGTGACTGACATCTGAACGTAGCGTAGGTTTCTGTTTGTCATGCCACTGAGTAGTTTCCCTTTTGTCTGTGTGTCATTGGCCTGTCAAGAGATGTTATGACGTAGGCAAAAGTGAGCTGTTCTTACCTTACCTACCTGAAAACGTAATCACCCCTGTCCAAGGTCGTGACAAAGACTGTGACCTGGGAGAGAGACACAGGGTCAGCTCAGAAGCTATTATTCCGCTGTCAGGACAGTGTGCAGATGAGTGCCACAGTTATATACAGAGAATGACTAATATACTATGTTTGGGAGAATCAAATAAGAACATGACTTAACAAATAATAGGATAGTTTGGTAAAGAGTTAAAGGGGCAATTAGCAATTGCTACATCCATTTTTGGACTTAATGATATGTACCCATTCATTTTTTAAGAATGTAACTTATATTGAGCTTAGTTTCAGTTTCATACCCCATCAGAACCCCAAATATAAGCTTGTTTTACTCCAATGTGTGTAAACAAATTAAATGTTAACAAATACTGTATAGCCTCAAAACATGATTAATAACTTTGATAGCATGGATGGTCTGCCCTTGCACCCATAGCTCTGTCTATGCATTTTTAGAGGGATCAACTTTTGGGATCAATTTTGGTGGTGGTGCTGAGGAGTATTTCAGTAATAAAGCCCTTTTGTGGTGGAACATTCATTCTGATTGGTTGGGCCTGGCTCACCAGTGGATGGCCCTGGCTCCCAAGTGGGTGGGCCTATGTGAAATCGAGAGATTAGGAACAAACAAATGTATTTAATTTGACTGATTTCCTTCTATGAACTGTAACTAAGTAAAATCTTTGAAATTGTTGCATGTTACGTTTATATTTTTGTTCAGTTTATATATAAAAAATACATCATATTTTCTGCATCTGTTATGCAGGTGAATGAGGACCCAAAAGCGACTTAGCGAAAACAGAGTCTTTATTCCAGTAAAACTCAAGACGAAAACAAAACATGAAAAAACTTAATTCCACTCGTAGTGACGAGGACAGACTGGAGACTCGACCATTGACTGCAGGTTGCCTCGGGAAGGCACCGACCGTAGCAGACTAAGGCACCTGCTACACGCAGCATCTGAAGGAGACAAGACACGACAGGGCGAGACAATGACACAGCACAGCGAACATCATACAAGGATCCGACAGGACAGAAACGGAAAACAAGGGGAGAAATAGGGACTCTAATCAGAGGACAAGATAGGGGACAGGTGTGAAAAGACTAAATAAGAGAGTAGGAGAATGAGGAACAGCTGGGAGCAGGAACGGAACGATAGAGAGAGGAGAGACAGTGAGGGGGAGAGAGAGGGATAGAAAAAAGGGAACGAACCTAATAAGACCAGCAGGGGGGAAACGAACAGAAGGGAAAGCATAATGACAAGACAATATAAGACAAAACATGACAGTACCCCCCCCACTCACCGAGCGCCTTCTGGCGCACTCGAGGAGGAATCCTGGCGGCAACGGAGGAAATCATATCAGCGAACGGTCCAGCACGTCCCGAGATGGAACCCAACTCCTCTCCTCAGGACCGTAACCCTCCCAATCCACTAAGTATTGGTGACCACGTCCCCGAGAACGCATGTCCATGATCCTACGTACCTTGTAAATAGGTGCGCCCTCGACAAGGACGGGGGGGGGGGAAGACGAACGGGGGTGCGAAGAAAGGGCTTGACACAGGAGACATGGAAGACAGGATGGACGCGACGAAGATGTCGCGGAAGAAGCAGTCGCACAGCGACAGGATTGACGACCTGGGAGACACGGAACGGACCAATGAACCGCGGAGTCAACTTACGAGAAGCTGTCGTAAGGGGAAGGTTACGAGTGGAAAGCCACACTCTCTGGCCGCAACAATACCTAGGACTCTTAATCCTACGTTTATTGGCGGCTCTCACAGTCTGCGCCCTGTAACGGCAAAGTGCAGACCTCACCCTCCTCCAGGTGCGCTCACAACGTTGGACAAACGCCTGAGCGGAGGGAACGCTGGACTCGGCGAGCTGGGACGAGAACAGAGGAGGCTGGTAACCCAGACTACTCTGAAACGGAGATAGCCCGGTAGCAGACGAAGGAAGCGAGTTGTGAGCGTATTCTGCCCAGGGGAGCTGTTCTGCCCAAGACGCAGGGTTTCTAAAAGAAAGGCTGCGTAGTATTCGACCAATCGTCTGATTGGCCCTTTCTGCTTGACCGTTAGACTGGGGATGAAAACCGGAAGAGAGACTGACGGAAGCACCAATCAAACGACAGAACTCCCTCCAAAACTGTGACGTGAATTGCGGACCTCTGTCTGAAACGGCGTCTAACGGGAGGCCATGAATTCTGAACACATTCTCAATGATGATCTGTGCCGTCTCCTTAGCGGAAGGAAGCTTAGCGAGGGGAATGAAATGTGCCGCCTTAGAGAACCTATCGACAACCGTAAGAATCACAGTCTTCCCCGCAGACAAAGGCAGACCGGTAATGAAGTCTAAGGCGATGTGAGACCATGGTCGAGAAGGAATGGGAAGCGGTCTGAGACGACCGGCAGGAGGAGAGTTACCTGACTTAGTCTGCGCGCAGTCCGAACAAGCAGCCACGAAACGGCGCGTGTCATGCTCCTGAGTAGGCCACCAAAAGCGCTGGCGAATAGAAGCAAGCGTACCCCGAACGCCGGGATGGCCAGCTAACTTGGCAGAGTGAGCCCACTGAAGAACAGCCAGACGAGTAGAAACAGGAACGAAAAGAAGGTTACTAGGACAGCGCGCGCGGCGACGCAGTGTGAGTGAGTGCTTGCTTAACCTGTCTCTCAATTCCCCAGACTGTCAACCCGACAACACGCCCATAAGGAAGAATCCCCTCGGGATCAGTAGAAGCCACAGAAGAACTAAAGAGACGGGATAAGGCATCAGGCTTGGTGTTCTTATTACCCGGGCGATAAGAAATCACAAACTCGAAACGAGCGAAAAACAACGCCCAACGAGCTTGACGTGCATTAAGTCGTTTGGCAGAACGGATGTACTCAAGGTTCTTATGGTCAGTCCAAACGACAAAAGGAACAGTCGCCCCCTCCAACCACTGTCGCCATTCGCCTAGGGCTAAGCGGATGGCGAGCAGTTCGCGGTTACCCACATCATAGTTGCGTTCCGATGGCGACAGGCGATGAGAAAAATAAGCGCAAGGATGAACCTTATCGTCAGACTGGAAGCGCTGGGATAGAATGGCTCCCACGCCCACCTCTGAAGCGTCAACCTCGACAATGAATTGTTTAGTGACGTCAGGAGTAACGAGGATAGGAGCGGACGTAAAACGCTTCTTGAGGAGATCAAAAGCTCCCTGGGCGGAACCAGACCACTTAAAGCACGTCTTGACAGAAGTAAGAGCTGTGAGAGGGGCAGCAACTTGACCGAAATTACGAATGAAGCGCCGATAGAAATTAGCGAAACCGAGAAAACGCTGCAACTCGACACGTGACCTTGGAACGGGCCAATCACTGACAGCCTGGACCTTAGCGGGATCCATCTGAATGCCTTCAGCGGAAATAACAGAACCGAGAAAAGTGACGGAGGAGACATGAAAGGCGCACTTCTCAGCCTTCACGTAGAGACAATTCTCTAAAAGGCGCTGGAGTACACGTCGAACGTGCTGAACATGAATCTCGAGTGACGGTGAAAAAATCAGAATATCGTCAAGGTAGACAAAAACAAAGATGTTCAGCATGTCTCTCAGTACATCATTAACTAATGCCTGAAAAACAGCTGGAGCATTAGCGAGACCAAACGGCAGAACCTGGTACTCAAAATGCCCTAACGGAGTGTTAAACGCCGTTTTCCACTCGTCCCCCTCTCTGATGCGCACGAGATGGTAAGCATTACGAAGGTCCAACATAGTAAAGAACCTGGCTCCCTGCAGAATCTCGAAGGCTGATGACATAAGGGGAAGCGGATAACGATTCTTAACCGTTATGTCATTCAGCCCTCGATAATCCACGCAGGGGTGCAGAGTACCGTCCTTCTTCTTAACAAAAAAAACCCCCGCTCCGGCAGGAGAGGAAGAAGGCACTACAGTGCCGGCGTCAAGAGAAACAGACAAATAATCCTCGAGAGCCTTACGTTCGGGAGCCGACAGAGAGTATAGTCTTCCCCGAGGTGGAGTGGTCCCCGGAAGGAGATCAATACTACAATCATACGACCGGTGAGGAGGAAGGGAGTTGGCTCTGGACCGTCTGAAGACCGTGCGCAGATCATGATATTCCTCCGGCACTCCTGTCAAATCACCAGGTTCCTCCTGAGAAGAGGGGACAGAAGAAACAGGAGGGATAGCAGACATTAAACACTTCACATGACAAGAAACGTTCCAGGATAGGATAGAATTACTAGACCAATTAATAGAAGGATTATGACATACTAGCCAGGGATGACCCAAAACAACAGGTGTAAAAGGTGAATGAAAAATCAAAAAGGAAATAGTCTCACTGTGGTTACCAGATACTGTGAGGGTTAAAGGTAGTGTCTCATATCTGATACTGGGGAGATGACTACCATCTAAGGCGAACATGGGCGTGGGCTTCCCTAACTCTCTGAGAGGAATGTCATGTTTCCGAGCCCATGCTTCGTCCATAAAACAACCCTCAGCCCCAGAGTCTATCAAGGCACTGCATGAAGCAGCCAAACCGGTCCAGCGTAGATGGACCGACATAGTAGTACAGGATCTTGATGGAGAGACCTGAGTAGTAGCGCTCACCAGTAGCCCTCCGCTTACTGATGAGCTCTGGCCTTTTACTGGACATGAATTGACAAAATGTCCAGAAAAACCGCAATAGAGGCACAAGCGGTTGGTGATCCTCCGTTCCCTCTCCTTAGTCGAGATGCGAATACCTCCCAGCTGCATGGGCTCAGTCTCTGAGCCGGAGGGAGGAGATGGTTGCGATGCGGAGAGGGGGAACACCGTTAACGCGAGCTCTCTTCCACGAGCTCGGTGACGAAGATCTACCCGTCGTTCAATGCGGATGGCGAGTGCAATCAAAGAGTCCACACTGGAAGGAACCTCCCGGGAGAGAATCTCATCCTTAACCTCAGCGTGGAGTCCCTCCAGAAAACGAGCGAGCAATGCCGGCTCGTTCCAGTCACTAGAGGCAGCAAGAGTGCGAAACTCTATAGAGTAATCCGTTATGGATCGATCACCTTGACATAGGGAAGCCAGGGCCCTAGAAGCCTCCCTACCAAAAACTGAACGATCAAAAACCCGTATCATCTCCTCTTTAAAGTTCAGGTAATTGTTAGAACAATCAGCCCTTGCCTCCCAGATAACTGTGCCCCACTCTCGAGCCCAGCCAGTAAGGAGTGATATGACGTAAGCAACCTGAGCTCTCTCTCTTGAGTATGTGTTGGGTTGGAGAGAGAACACAATATCACACTGGGTGAGAAAGGAGCGGCACTCAGTGGGCTGCCCGGAGTAACAAGGTGGGTTATTAACCCTAGGTTCCGGAGACTCGGCAGACCAGGAAGTAGCTGGTGGCACGAGACGAAGACTCTGGAACTGTCCAGAGAGGTCGGAAACCTGAGCGGCCAGGGTCTCAACGGCATGACGAGCAGCAGACAATTCCTGCTCGTGTCTGCTGAGCATAGCTCCCTGGATCTCGACGGCAGTGTTACGAGAATCCGTAGTCGCTGGGTCCATTCTTGGTCGGATCCTTCTGTTATTCAGGTGAATGAGGACCCAAAAGCGACTTAGCGAAAACAGAGTCTTTATTCCAGTAAAACTCAAGACGAAAACAAAACGTGAAAAAACTGAATTCCACTCGTAGTGACGAGGACAGACTGGAGACTCGACCATTGACTGCAGGTTGCCTCGGGAAGGCACCGACCGTAGCAGACTAAGGCACCTGCTACACGCAGCATCTGAAGGAGACAAGACACGACAGGGCGAGACAATGACACAGCACAGCGAACATCATACAAGGATCCGACAGGACAGAAACGGAAAACAAGGGGAGAAATAGGGACTCTAATCAGAGGACAAGATAGGGGACAGGTGTGAAAAGACTAAATGAGAGAGTAGGAGAATGAGGAACAGCTGGGAGCAGGAACGGAACGATAGAGAGAGGAGAGAGAGGGAGGGGGAGAGAGAGGGATAGAAAAAAGGGAACGAACCTAATAAGACCAGCAGGGGGAAACGAACAGAAGGGAAAGCATAATGACAAGACAATATAAGACAAAACATGACAGCATCAGTGGCAACAGTACAGCGGCGGTGAGCTGCCGCTGCTAAATGAATATAGGGGAAACACTGGCTTTGTAATAGTTTAAACTGCTGACTGGCCATTCAAAGGTAATTTGAACCATTGTTAATCCCTTTCTGTTAAAAAGAATAATGCAGAATAATAATACTATCCCCAAAATGTTGAAATATACAGTATGTGTCTCTGTGTGTATGTGTTTGTTGGCGTATGTGTGATGTGGGAGACAGGGAGGAGCCAGTAACATTGGAGCCAAAGAGGGTTTTTCAGTGGGGATTTGTCATTCAGCAGTCCCAGGCTCAGGCTGAGTCACTTAACAGAACACACATGCCTTTCTCTACCTTTCCCTTTACTTCTCCCTCCAAACTAGCTGTTTCTTAGCTCCAGGACAACACTATTGACACATATATGCCGGGACTTGACTTTAACATTTATCTGAAGACTGTTATTTATCTAATTAACTAACTATGTTTAATTGTTACCTTATTAAATTAATCAGGTAACAATTAACTCATTAGGATCTGGGGCACCACGAGAGCGGTTCTTTAAAGATTTACCATCTCCCGAATTGAACTCTAAAAGGTCTTTAGCTATCACATCTATAAACAGTCAATTTATTCATTATAACCTTGTATCATATCATCATTGTGAACATTCGTAACCTCCTTGCATCTGCAAAAACCTGAGCCTTACTTATGATTCAGTACTACACAAATTGGTTTGATTATTTATTTACTAGCTAATTAAATGGGAACACAGGATAAACACACACACACACCACACTAGTTATTGACTGGAGACGTAATACGCTAAAAACAGATCCTTCGCGGAATGACAACAGCATGGATGCTTGTTAAAGGAGAGATGGAGAGGGAGAGAGAGGGACAGAGACACGTAACCTTTCATGGCACACTTGTAAGGCTCTGATTGTCCGAAATGGTTCCAACAACTCTTCCACTGTTGTCCTTCTTTGTGGTTGTCCGGTATCCAGTGACTTGTCATGTAGTCCTGAACAGAACTACAGAGTTGAATTTCCATCCAATTGCTCTTAAAGATGCTTCTTTGAAGATATTCTAGCCAGGCCTATTGATGGTTCCCCATTGGGTTGATGAGAGTAGGAGCTACGATGGTTTGACAGGATGGTCCTACTTAAATTAGCTTTCGAAAATACTTCACTTAGGGCATGCCCAAATTAAACTGCCTGCTATACATCCCCAGAAGATAAGATATGCATATTATTAGTATATTTTGATATAAATCACTCTGAAGTTTCTAAAACTGTTTGAATCATGTCTCTGAGTATAACAGAATATTTTGTACTTATATTTAGCTGCCCAAATTAAACCTAGCAATATAATAATTCAGGTGCTTCTAACCACTAGGCAGCGTAGCCTAGTGGTTAGAGTGTTGGACTAGTAACTGGAAGGTTGCGAGTTCAAACCCCCAAGCTGACAAGGTACAAATCTGTCGTTCTGCCCCTGAACAGGCAGTTAACCCACTGTTCCCAGGCCGTCATTGAAAATAAGAATATGTTCTTAACTGACTTGCCTGGTTAAATAAAGGTAAAATTAAATTTAAAAAATCAGGGATTTGGGATCTGGATTTTCCTTAGATCATATCTTGGGCTTTAACCAAAGTATTGCTTTTTGTAGTTCTGCAAAATTGCTCAGTGTAAAACAAAATATTAGCTTACATCATGGATAAACACTTTAAGTTCATTTTTCTTTTACAAAAATGAATCCTTCCTCCAAATCCCCAGTCTTGCAGCATCCTGCTCTCATCCATACTGAACCATTGGACAATAAGTTAACATAGAAAACACATGGATGTTTTCTTAACTGGTACTGTACTAACAATATGAACATCTGCTACATTAATTGTGTGTCACGGCCGTCGTCGGTGGAAGAAGGTGAGGATCAAGGTGCAGCGTGGTAAGGGTTCATGATTTTTAATATAATCAAAACTGAACACTAAACAAAATAACAACTAGGAAGAACGAACAAGCGAAACAGTCCTGTCTAGTGATGACATACAAAACAGAAAATAAACACCCACGAAACACAGGTGGAAAAAGGCTACCTAAGTATGATTCTCAATCAGAGACAACTAACGACACCTGTCTCGGATTGAGAACCATACCAGGCCAAACTCAAAAGCCAACATAGAAAAACAAACAGACTGCCCACCACAACTCACGTCCTGACCATACTAAAACAAAGACAAAACAAAGGAACTAAGGTCAGAATGTGACATTGTGGCTGGAGTCTCCTGATAATTCCTCAGAAAAAAAAAAGTTTGCACGTTCGTGGCTGAGAATTTTATCACACACCCCAACAAACGTAACACACAGCTGGGTGCTCACCGAGTGTACCATGGCAGTGGTATTCGTGGAGCCACAGAATCCTATTCACAAAGTGTCCCACTGCCAGATCACAGGTTCCTATAGACACGTGTTTGTGTGGATGTAGAGTTCTCTTTGGAATAAGATTAAGGCTCATAAGAATTAACCATATACTTTTATGGTTATGTGGTTTCATAATACTCTACCTCATGATGTCAAGAACACAATATTAAAAGGAACCAGTTAATTGAATCAATCTCAGTAAGATTGAATTATTATACTTAAAAAAAATATTGCAATATTTCTGGCACTATAAGTTAGTTACAATGGATGCATTCATAACTGCAACACAGGTGTGTGCCACAATGCATTAGAAACCACTTCAAAAGGTGATTAATTGGCATTGTGGGCTAAAGACAGGCATATCCCTTCTGTGGTTCATTGCTGTATGAGCAACTCCATTAGTCATTCTCCAGTTTCTGTATTCTCCATCCAGATCTCTCCATCCCACGCAATGTTGGGAAAACCAGTTACAACATAAAACACAAACAAATGGCCCACCACGCCCTTGGAAACATAGCACACATCTATGCTCTCCTCTCAGCTTCTCACTGAAGGAATGAACTTGTTTTCAAAATTGGTTGGCTTTTTGATTGAACCATTACGTCAGGTAAGAAGAAGTCTCCCATGACAAGAGTTCACACACTTCACTTTGTATGGGTTAGTGGACCATAGTTCACACACTTCACTTTGTATGGGTTAGTGGACCATAGTTCACACACTTCACTTTGTATGGGTTAGTGGACCATAGTTCACACACTTCACTTTGTATGGGTTAGTGGACCATAGTTCACACACTTCACTTTGTATGGGTTAGTGGACCATAGTTCACACACTTCACTTTGTATGGGTTAGTGGACCATAGTTCACACACTTCACTTTGTATGGGTTAGTGGACCATAGTTCACACACTTCACTTTGTATGGGTTAGTGGACCATAGTTCACACACTTCACTTTGTATGGGTTAGTGGACCTTAGTTCACACACTTCACTTTGTATGGGCTAGTGGACCTTAGTTCACACACTTCACTTTGTATGGGTTAGTGGACCTTAGTTCACACACTTCACTTTGTATGGGTTAGTGGACCTTAGTTCACACACTTCACTTTGTATGGGTTAGTGGACCTTAGTTCACACACTTCACTTTGTATGGGTTAGTGGACCTTAGTTCACACACTTCACTTTGTATGGGTTAGTGGACCTTAGTTCACACACTTCACTTTGTATGGGTTAGTGGACCTTAGTTCACACACTTCACTTTGTTGGGTTAGTGGACCTTAGTTCACACACTTCACTTTGTATGGGTTAGTGGACCTTAGTTCACACACTTCACTTTGTATGGGTTAGTGGACCTTAGTTCACACACTTCACTTTGTATGGGTTAGTGGACCTTAGTTCACACCTTTGAGAATTTTAGATGTGGGAAATCATTTTTGCCATCACATATTTGAGCTACATATGAAGAGTTTATTTCCAAAACTCTATATCAACACATTTTACACATTTGTGTTTTTTCCTTATGGAAAAGCTTACATCATGATGAAAGTACAACTTTTTAATCTGAGAGCGATAGAGCTAGAGACACCATATTTTAAGACAAACAATGTATGTATGTTCTCTACCATTAGCAACTCTAATTTAATTTCTAGGGTAAATTTGTTTAAATTAAATAGACTGAAAACAGAACTACCGTAACGTTACTTTTGTACCTGCTGGTGGGGCGGGAGTAACACAACCTTGGGACGGAAGCAACAGCTGACAAGAAGTGCACAATATCTGTCTTATCTCCATGTTTCTCGTTACTTTCAACAAACGTACTATCAGTCATAATTTCATGTTCGAGTTGAATAATTCATGCTATAGGTTTGACATTTATGAAAATGAACCATGCGTCAACATTGCAATGTTGCACAACCACAATAGTTTGACTTACAATATTCATTGCACTAAAATGGATCACATAATAGTTATATTAACCATCATTTTCTCATCTTACCTTAATAGGAATGTAGTCGGAGTTGTTGTTTTTTATACCATTTCCATTGACTATTCATGCTTAGTCCTACCAATCAGGTGCCCTCCAGCTGTCCTTGTCATGTTCCTCGTGTCTTGATAGAATAACCGTCTATATTCTCTTCACAAACGGCAAACTCATCATTCTTATCACATTTGTATGGCTTGAAATAAGGTGCTTGACCCCCAGAATTGTAAAGATATATATATTTTTAACCACTAACCTGTCGATAAAAGCTTATGTGAGAGGCTGATGGATCAAGTCAATTGATTAAGGCATAATTGTAATTATGTCATCTAATTTTCAAACATTTAGTCACTTGTTGGTATTTTGCTAACATTATAAAAGCAATATGACTCCCACCTTTTGAGCCCCACCTGTTTAGCTAAAATAAAAAAATAAAAAATATATATTTATAATTCTTTTGCCTTTTGTGCATGTTATTTTGGCATTAATTAATACGTGTCACATATAAGTTTGCAAACAAGGTAAATTTTTTTGTATCTTTGAGTTAATAAAGCCACATACAAACACGGTCTCTTTTTGTGCTTTCTTGAGCAGCTACAAAATGCAGGTGTTTCAGCCTAGCTCAGTGGTTTCTGTGGTGGTGGGGCAGCCAGCGGAAAATACAGAGCATAGGGGCTGGTACTGTTCTCTAGTTACGCCGTGACTGGCTCAGTGTTCTGTCACTCATGTGGAAACTACGTCACAGCAAAATCTAGAGATAGAAAATTCAAGGCCCTTGGGTGCTGCCATAGATTTACATTAGAAGTGCCAATCCAAAAAGGCTCAAGGTCATTGGCCACAGGTAAAATTATGTCAAATCATGTTATATTTACCGTAGCTTTGATTGGACTGATCATGTCAACATCCTACTTTCAAAATCTTAGCTCGCAAGCTAGACAAGCAGTCATCATCATGAATCATCATGAATCAAGTCGACAATCTACTGGCAAATCCTTATGATATGAAAAGGATAAAGATAAAGATAAATTATAGATAAAACGTATCGGTGCTGGACATAAACATTACACAACAAGTTGGAAATCTCAAACTAAACAATGACTGGTTTGGAAGGAATCAGTGGCTAACTGCAAGCAATTACAAATAAATCACTGCTTTTTGGTGGAGAGGGTGTGTGGTCCAAGTCTGGGTTTAAGGGTCTCTTTTCTAAGCTTAAAGGGATAAACATTCACATGCAACACCATGGGCCAGAAAAGGTTGAATACATTGGCCATACTGTCAATCCAGCATGACTTCTGCTGCATTCAAAACAACTGTAAACTCAGACCTGGGAAATGTCAGACTTCAGTAAGTTCAAGACAACTGTGAACTCTGAGAAAAACGAGCTCCGACTGGGAAAATACACTTTGAACGGTCATCCAAGTCGTGAACTCTGGCGTCTTTCTAGAGCATCGACCTGAAGATCACTGACGTCATGATTGACCTTGTTTTTGACCTTGTTTTTGAGTTCCCAGTTGTCTTGAAAGCAACACCAATCCAGAGAACACAAGACTTTGATGACAAAGTTTGATGACAACATTTTCCCACAAGAAGGTAAGTCCAAAAAACGTCTTGTATGCTGCAACATAAATGATGTAATATGCCAGGGAGATATGTATACTGTAGCTAAGAAAGTAATATTAAGTGTATGTTTTGTAGTAAGCTGTTAGTAGCCCATGTGCCAAAAGCTAATAATTTGATCCCGTTCCACCTCATAACTTAGCCTACAGTTCTGACTTGGTGGTGCACATGTAGCCTATATCTGTTTTAGAGAAATGTCATAATCGAATATTGTAAGAGCTTTCATTGTCTTCTCATATGGACCCTTTATTTATCATACGTTTCTGACTTGGTGTAAAGGGAGAATACTGTAAGAACAGCACATTTTGAATTCTGTCTTTGTACATTTAAAAAATGCTGAACAAATATGTCCGCCCTAGCTCACTCATTAATGTTTTAATCAAAATTGCGTATTGCCTTTTATCCGCTCATCGTTCTCTTATGCCATAGTTTGTACATCTCAATTGTCAGTAGAAACCACATTTGTTTAAGCAAGTCAGCCATATCAGCCATATCAGATATGTTTTTTTAAAAGGGAGTAAATGAAGCTGAATGAACTGTTTCACTGCCAGACAAGGCTCCGCTGATAGCCAGGTGTAGCGGTGGTAAGGATTCACTCCATGGTAATGAAAAGAAAGCTCTGCTGTTGAGACAGCTTTATGTAGGCCCTAACAGTTTGTGGGCACCGTTTGTCACTGTTATAGTGCACTTAATGTATTGTTTAGTGCTGTGTTGTGTTGTGGCTTTGATGGCATGAATGAAATGTTTTACTTTTTTCCCCCACCAAATTTACATGCTAGAATCGCCACTGCTAACACCCAAGACTAGCTAGCATGATACTTGAAATCTTTGCTGTCTCACTAAATGGGTTAACAAAAATGAGATATGCTTGGAACCTTAAACAACTAAAAACAACTCTACATCCAGAAACCACTTCCGTGTCTGTTTCTTTTACTTACATTGCTCAAAACCACTTTTTGTTGATGACTCCGAGAAGTCAGACTGGGCTGTTTTGTTGCAGGGAGGTCGTAAAAATCTGCTGACTTCACTACATCATTCCAGCTTTTGTATTATCTGAGCAAGTGGGCGTGTTACTTTCGCCCCGTGTTACTTTCGTCCTGGTGTGTGTAAAATATGTTTGTTCTCAGATTTATTATTCATAGATTTTGGATATGTATGAAAAATGCGTTTTTGCCAAACACTAGATATCCATTGTTTAGCTGGAACGGAATGTTTGTATCCTGTATATTTGACAGTGTCACGCCCTGACCTTGGTTATCTTTGTTTTATTTATTATTTTGGTTAGGTCAGGGTGTGACGAGGGTGGTATGTGTGTTTTTGTCTTGTCTAGGGTTTTTGTATATCTATGGGGTTTTTGTATGTCTAGGTATTTGTAGGTCTCTGGTGTCCTGAATTGGTTCCCAATCAGAGACAGCTGTTTATCTTTGTCTCTGATTGGGGATCCTATTTAGGTTGCCATTTTCCATTTTGGTTTGGTGGGTTATTGTCTATGTGTAGTTGCCTGTCAGCACTCGTGTTATAAAGCGTCACGTTGGTTTTGTTGCTTTGTTTAGTGTTTTTCCTTCATTAAAAGAAGAATGTATGCTTATCATGCTGCGCCTTGGTCTCATCAATATGACGAACGTGACAGACAGTGATATAGGGGTTTCTGACCTAGCTATCTTAAGATGAATGCACTTGCTGTAAGTCTGTTAAACGTCTAAAATGTCAAACAGAAATGTTTGACATACAGATCTCATTACTGTATAGAATTTTTTTATTTTGACCTTTTTGAATATCGACGACACAAAGGTATTATCTGTAAATATCTTTATTAAAAATGTAGTTATTTGTTACATATGACTGCGTAAAACTTAGCAGAACTACTTTTATTCTCTGAGATTGAGGTAGATATATATCATTTAGCAAAAAAACATTCTTATTTGTCTCTCTGAAATGGAACCATAAAGTGATAAATACAAATATATTGAACAACCCAGTGCCATGATTAAATAGTGAAAAAACAGACCAATCTCTTTCATCATTTATTTAAACAATAAAAGTGAATTTACAAACATTTCTGAAAATGGATATATAGCGTTTTGGAATGAATCTCTTCAATATGTCGCTCTTGCTGCTGGTGAGTCTCTGATCCACCTCTACGCAGACGACACCGTTCTGTATACTTCTGGCCCTTCTTTGGACACTGTGTTAACAATCCTCCAGGCAAGCTTCAATGCCATACAACTCTCCTTCCGTGGCCTCCAATTGCTCTTAAATGCAAGTAAAACTAAATGCATGCTCTTCAACCGATCGCTGCCTGCACCTGCCCGCCTGTCCAACATCACTACTCTGGACGGCTCTGACTTGGAATATGTCGACAACTACAAATACCTAGGTGTCTGGTTAGACTGTAAACTCTCCTTCCAGACCCATATCAAACATCTCCAATCCAAAGTTAAATCTAGAATTGGCTTCCTATTTCGCAACAAAGCATCCTTCACTCATGCTGCCAAACATACCCTTGTAAAACTGACCATCCTACCAATCCTCGACTTCGGCGATGTCATTTACAAAATAGCCTCCAATACCCTACTCAACAAATTGGATGTAGTCTATCACAGTGCAATCCGTTTTGTCACCAAAGCCCCATATACTACCCACCATTGCGACCTGTACGCTCTCGTTGGCTGGCCCTCACTTCATACTCGTCGCCAAACCCACTGGCTCCATGTCATCTACAAGACCCTGCTAGGTAAAGTCCCCCCTTATCTCAGCTCCCTGGTCACCATAGCAGCACCCACCTGTAGCACGTGCTCCAGCAGGTATATCTCTCTAGTCACCCCCAAAACCAATTTTTCTTTGGCCGCCTCTCCTTCCAGTTCTCTGCTGCCAATGACTGGAACGAACTACAAAAATCTCTGAAACTGGAAACACTTATCTCCCTCACTAGCTTTAAGTACCAACTGTCAGAGCAGCTCAGAGATCACTGCACCTGTACATAGCCCACCTATAATTTAGCCCAAACAACTACCTCTTTCCCTACTGTATTTATTTTATTTATTTATTTATTTTGCTCCTTTGCACCCCATTACTTTTTTATTTCTACTTTGCACATTCTTCCACTGCAAATCTACCATTCCAGTGTTTTACTTGCTATGTTGTATTTACTTTGCCACCATGGCCTTTTTTTGCCTTTACCTCCCTTATCTCACCTCATTTGCTCACATCGTATATAGACTTGTTTATACTGTATTATTGACTGTATGTTTGTTTTACTCCATGTGTAACTGTGTCGTTGTATGTGTCGAACTGCTTTGCTTTATCTTGGCCAGGTCGCAAATGTAAATGAGAACTTGTTCTCAACTTGCCTACCTGGTTAAATAAAGGTGAAATAAATAAATAAAATAAAAAATATTTCTTCCCAAGTCACTCTTAGATGCTTTTAGAGAACCATGTGGAAATCGCAGAAACTTGGGTCAAGTGAAGCAACATGGATGTCTGTCATCACATCAACTCTGTTACTCACCAGCTACTACTAGTTAGTAACATAACATGAAGACAGCATCTGTCTCTGGACAACTTTTAGTCTCTCCTCCACCAAGGTGTCCATTGCAGGCAGCTAATTGATAGCATGACCCAGACAATGGGAGAGTAGAGGGCTGCCCAGCCACATTCTACACATGCCAGTCAGTCTATCAGTGACCCTGAATGGAACCCACTTTCCCAATTAGGGTCATTAGTGTGAGCCAGTAAGTGCCCCGGTCACACGTGGCTGAAGACGAGGCCCACTTTGGCACCATGGAAAGACCCCAAGCGAAACACTACAAACACGGCTATTTATTCCCTTCATATTGTATAGTGCTGCCAAAGGCTTCTGTAGATGCCATAGAACATAGGCCCACAGGGCACATGTGACCAGAAATCTACTTTAGTTCAAAAAGCATTCATAAAACACTGGAGATGTGTGTATATATATATTATCATGCTGCTGTATAGGGAAGTATCTGACCTCTGCGTGTAGTAAACAAATTGGCTATGCTCAGTATGCCCCAGTGGCTTCCTTTCATAATTGAGCTGACAGTGCTGGATGCGGGCAACATGAAAACAAAATGGTGACTATCTGTATGTCAAATGGCAGTTGATGGCAGTTGCTTGGTATCTCTAGTACCTGTAAGGACAGTTGGCTACATTATTTACAAGGATTTACAGTATGGTGTGTTTTCATGGGCACGACTCAACGGCAGGATCCTTAACGGCCGGTCCCAGTCAGACCATCTGGATGGGCTTACCGGTGTATTATCATTGTCACGTCATATGGAAATAGATATTGATTCCGTGAATGATATTTTACTATTCATCACAATAGTCATCACTATTATAACCATTTTAAAAGAGGAAAATGAAAAGAAGGTATTTACATCTGCGGCCACATCTTTTCTGAATCGTCTTTGAAACTATAATTGCATTAACGACTCGCACAGATGTTGTTGCTAATTTGACTGCTAATTTGTTTGGCCAGACTTCCTGTGGCATGGAAACATCCGTTTATGGTTATTAACTAAACGACATTACATTCCTGAATGGGCAGCATCGCCATCATTTGATTGGCTGGAATGGAACAATGGGAAGGCACACTGATCAGTGGAATAGTCTTATATTATATAGTAATAATAATATCATTACATTTTAGCAGACACTTTTATTCAAAGTGACTTACACCAATGGGTGCACACAGTTTCTTATGGGTGTCCCCTGTGTGAATCGGACCCAGGATGTTGAAAGCACCATGCAATAGCTACCAACTGATCCATAAATCAAAACGTTCTTCAAGTTCTGTTATAGTTAGGCTACAGTGTAATAGTATAGTTACTCACAGACATAATTAATTAGCCATTATTCTTACTGGGATGTGAGATGACAACACGTATTGTCGGTGTAATATCAGTCCCCATAACTTTATGATGCTGAGGCCCACTGGATACTGGCTGTATTAGTTAGAAAGGTAGGTTGCATTAACTCTAACAAAGATATGTACTTGGTTGGCTATCCAGCTACAATGCAATTAAAAAAAAAATGTTTTGCCAATAGCTTGCTAACTGCTAGCTAGCTTGCAAGCTCAGGTAACAAGCTTGCAAATACAGAAACATGCCATAAATTCAATTTCAAACCATTGCTAATGATTTTGCTACTGTTGTAAACCGCGTGACCAATCGTAACACCAGAAGTTGCACAACACCGGCAAGTCGCGGCAAAAAAAGGCAGTTAATTTGTAGCTTCATATGGCGGAGTCAGTATGTTTTCCTTTCGTGGATTTCTATTCCTCTCTAGTTGCTACTAACTTTACTGCTATGTTAATTGACATTTGGCTAGTTGTAGGTGGAAAGGGAAAGCAAAGATTGGTGATGAATCTTGAGCATCATAATAATATAGGGGCATAGGGGCTATGGCCTCACTGCTATAACTTTCTGCAGGATTTTGGAATAGGTCTATGGAAACTAACCTATGACGTGGCTCTTTTTATAGAATGGGACATAATATATTTTCCTTTGTTAAATTAAATGGTGAGTACCCATGCTTCATGTTTGATGACGATTCATTTCTTAATGCCCCAATGTGTCCTAAAATGATCACGGTATGCACCTGTTACCACTCATATCATTCATTTGGCTCATCTACTGCAATTCCATGATGTGATGGCACATTGAGGGATTTGACACTAAATCATCACTCATCGACATTAACATGCTGAGAGAGTGAGAGTCAAGTGGGGACTATAGGGGAAAATAATTGAAAGTGAAATGAATTAAGATTAGTTTTAAGGTTGCTGGTGAAATGAGGAGGGCTCACCTTTGTACTGCACAGGTGGGAGTTGGTGCTGGACTCATTGCCAGATAGCTCGTGCCAAAGGTGTTGGAAAGGTGGTAAAGCCCCTGGTTTAAACACTGAACCATTTCTTAATATGTGTCAAGCAATGAAACTACACCTGATTTATGGTCTACTTATGGCAACAGTTTTGGATAAGGTAATGAGAACTGTGCATTTATAAAAGGTAAAGCAGGTATTCATGTGTTACAGTCAATAGCCAAAGACTAAAATATTGAAAACAAGTGTATTACTCATAGTGAATGTTACTGCTTCTTTTCTAATCCCTAAACTGAAATAATGTACAGTACTACCGCCTGGCAATAACAGCATTGCACATTGTACGTGTACTTGCCTACAGCAGCACTGAATGTTTGTTCGATGAGTTTTGTGAATTGTAGACCATGAAGCCTTCAGCACAGCTCTGTATAGCATGTGATAAAAGCCTGTTTGCTCAGGGATCTACGGACTTACTGATTCTCACACACTGAAAATACAGCACTTATAGAGCTGGCTGTTGATCTCTGGATTTCAATGCAATGTTGGTGAATCAGACTGAAAATACTCACTGTTCATTGTGTTTATATAACCGTTAAGCCAACCCAGTCTTGGCAAACAAAGTACAAGTATTGTATACAACTTCAGCTGCAATATCTTTCTGATAATCTGGCAAAATGGACAGTGAGGAAGCATGTTTGCTTAGTGCAAGGTCAATATTGAAATAATACTTGCAAATAATGTTGTTTTATGTTGAATGAAGTAAAACATACATTTGTATAGGGCAATTGTGGATCAATATGAGTTTAGTTGGACTTTGTAAATGAAAACCTGGTCTGGTGATGAAACACTGTCATGTGTTGGTGTTTGACACCAATTACAAAATCAGACATTAGAGAATTTCTTCATTTTGAGATGAAAGACTTGTATGTTTCTGAGTGAGTGACAAACTCTCAACATACAGGAAGTATCTGGTTTCCCAGAAGAAACGGTTTCATATTGTAGCGCCCTCCAGTGGACATCCAGTGAAATTGCATTTCAGCTCACTAGTTTTTCTGGACATATTACAAGGGACTGCTGCATCCTCCTCACCTCCCTCTCAGTGTGCATGAGTTCTCCTCTCCTGTTATCATAGTTCTGACAGGTGGGTTCCTCTGGCTGCTGCTGCAGCGACAGAGAGGTGGGCAGAGTGGGGAAATGAAGAGTAATAAAGCCCTAACCCACTGGTCGCATCAGTGAGGCCCCCACACCTGCTGCTGGCTGTGTGCTCTGGGAACACCTTTACACCAGCTGTGTTGTGCTTTAAAGCCCCTCTCTCATTCAGTGGATGGCCACTTGTCATGATTACTGCCTAGCTCAGGAGCTGCTCTCTGATTAGACACCATTTGGACCAGGGTTGACATCCTCCTCTATATGGACACTATCACCAGAGAACAAAGCACTGCTAGCTGTCTCTGTAGGCCTGTCTGTTATGACTGTATAGTTATCAGTTCATTCATACAGTAGTATACTTCAGCATTAAAGTCCGGGGGTGTGGTATATGGCCAATATACCACCGCTAAGGGCTGTTCTTAGGCACGATGCAACATGGAGTTAATCATTTGTTTTGCGTCACATTTAACAACAATGCAGAAGAAGCCATATCCATTAATAAGTTAATATAAATGATAAAAGTTGATCCTGGTTAATATTTATGTATTATATTTATAATGTATCTCTTGAAAAAGGAAAAAGTTACAAAATACAACTCTAGTAATAAAAAAAATGTAACATAAGATTTTGATGAAAGGCATGTTGAATAGTTGCTGCAGAAAATCTTATTCTGTAGCACCATCTTGTGTTTACTAAAGTGTATGACAGGGGTAGTAGTGGTTAGTTGTCTATTCACTGCAGACTGCACTACAACCAGACAGTTCACAGTCACTGGCACAAAGACATGGCCAGGCAAATGTAACAAATCATGTGTGTTTCGTTGCCTCTCAGACAATGTAAGACATGTGGATCCAATACACCACATTGGCTTCCAATGGGTGTATGAATCCCTGAAGACATACAGTGCATTCAGGAAAGTATTGAGACCCCTTGACTTTTTCTACATTTTGTTACATTACAGCCTTATTCTAAAATGGATTCAATCATTCTTCCCGCCTCATCATCTACACACAATACCCCATAATGACAAAGCAAAAACTGTTTTTTAGACATTTTTGCAAATGTATAAAAATAAAATAACGAAAATATCACATTTACATAAGTATTCAGACCCTTTACTAAGTACTTTCTTGAAGCACCTTTGGCAGCGATTACTGCCCCGAGCCTTCTTGGGTGTGACACTATAAGTTTGACACACCTGTATTTGGGGAGCTTCTCCCATTCTGCTCTGCAGATCGTCTCAAGCTCTGTCAGGTTGGATTGGGAGCATCACTGCACAGCTATTTTCATGTCTCTCTAGAGATATTTGATCGGGTTCAAATCCGGGCTAAGGCTGGGCCACTGAAGGACATTCAGAGACTTGTCCCGAAGCCACTCCTCCGTTGTCTTGGCTGTGTGCTTAGGGTTGTTGTCTTGTTGGAAGGTGAACCTTCGCCCCAGTCTGAGGTCCTGAGCAGGTTTTCATCAAGGATCTCTCTGTACTTTGCTCTGTTCATCTTTCCCTCGATCCTGACGAGTCTCCCAGTCTCTGCTGCTGAAAGACATCCCCACAGCATGATGCTGCCATCACCATGCTTCACCGTAGGGATGGTGCCAGGTCTCCTCCAGATGTGACGCTTCGCATTTCGGCCAAATAGTTCAATCTTGGTTTCATCAGACCAGAAAATCCTGTTTCTCGTGGTCTAAGAGTCCTTTAGGTGCCCTTTGGCAAACTCCAAGTGGGCTGAGGAGTGGCTTCCGTCTGGCCACTCTACCATAAAGGCCTGATTGGTGGAGTGCTGCAGAGATGGTTGTCCTTCTGAAAGGTTCTCCCATCTCCACAGAGGAATTCCGGAGCTCTGTCAGAGTTACCATCGGGTTGTTGGTCATCTCTCTGACCAAGGCCCTTCTCCCATGATTGCTCAGTTTGGCCGGGCAGCCAGCTCTGGTAAGAGTCTTGGTGGTTAAACCCTTCTGCATTGAAGAATGATGGAGGCTACTGTGTTCTTGGGGACCTTCAATACTGCAGACATTTTTTGGTACCCTTCCCCAGGTCTTGTGCCTCAACACAATCCTGTCTAGGAGCTCTACGGACAATTCCTTCAACCTCATGGCTTGGTTTTTGCTCTGACATGCACTGTCAACTGCGGGACCTTATATAGACAGGTGTGTCTTTCCAAATCATGTACAATCAATTGAATTTACCACAGGTGGACTCCAATCAAGTTTTAGAAACATCTCAAGGATGATCAATGGAAACAGGATGCACCTGAGCTCAATTTCGCGTCTAGTACCAAAGGGTCTGTATACTTATGTAAATAAGGTATTTAATATATATATATATATATATATATATATATATATATATATATATATATATATATATATATATATATATATATATATATATATATATATATATATATGATTTCATCCATTTAAGAATAAGGCTGTAATGTAACAAAATGTGGAAAAGGGAAGGGGTCTGAATACTTTCTGAATGCACTGTTTGTGGTGTAGCTCAGATGATGAGTTTTATGTGTAATTGAGGCTTTCCAGTGTTCTTTTACTGCTTTGAGGAAAATTCAATGATGTGACCCCCTTCTCATTGTCCAAATACTGTGTTTTTAGTACCATTTTATTCAATGATATATACAGTATGTGACTTCATTAAAACCTACATTTTGAAATATAGGAAAATATTGAAATATCCCTAATAGAAGTAATTAAAGGAGTGAAACGGATTGTAGCTTGGACGCCATTTTGTTGGTGGGGTGCTATTCAGAGAGGCGACTTCTCGAAGGTGTGAGTGGAGTCTGTTGCCGCCTTGAATTCTAATCAACAGAAGGCAATTAAAAACTCCCTCCTCCTCCTCCTTCTACTCTTTATAAAAGGATGTTCTGCTAATGGCTTTGGATCTCAGTTAAGCTTTACTGCAAATGACTCTTAATCCAGTGAGCCTGCATATGGTTACCTGAGGGAAATACTATCCAGGATCTTACCCTCCTCCCAGCTAGCCTCCAGATTAGTTCAATATATATTCATCTCCTCATTTATCTTTGTAAACGAAGGACAAAAAATAATTTGGAAGAGAGTAAATAAGAGGGAGAGCAATAAGAGAGGGGTGGGTTATTAAAAAATGGCAGAAGGCAGGTGCTTGGCACCACATACTTGACTGATTGGGTTTGGCTGGTTAATAAGTATCTCTGCATTGCAAATACGCCTTCGTTCATTTTCCTCATCAACATTTCATGGGCAAGAAGAAGATTACCCTTTTCAAGTCAACACGACATGTTGCAGAGTATCTAGATGGAAAATATGATGAAAATAAAAGCATATGGCTCTTCTGCATTAAAAACGTTGTGTTTGCCTATTAAAGGGGAATCATTCTGATTCCATTCAAACACACATACAGTTGGAAAGACGGATGTTTACATACACCTTAGCCAAAAACATTTCAACTCAGTTTTTCACAATTCCTGACATTTAATACGAGTAAAAATTCCCTGTCTTGGTTCAGTTAGGATCACCACTATATTTTAAGAATGTGAAATGTCAGAATAATATAATAATAGAATGATTTATTTCAGCTTTTATTTATTTCATCACATCCCCAGTTGGTCAGAAGTTTGCATTCACTCAATTAGTATTTGGTAGCATTGCCTTTAACTTGTCAAACATTTCCGGAAGCATTCCACAAGCTTCCCACAATAAGTTGGGTGAATTATGGCCCATTCCTCCTGACAGAGCTGGCGTAACTGAGTCAGGTTTCTAGGCCTCTTTACTTGTACACACCTTTTCAGTTCTGCCAACAAATTTTCTATAGGATTGAGGTCAGGGCTTTGTGATGGCCACTCCAATAACTTGACTTTGTTGTCCTTAAGCCATTTTGCCACAACTTTGGAAGTATGCTTGGGGTCATTGTCCATTTGGAAGACCCATTGGCGACAAAGCTTTAACTTCCTGACAGATGTCTTGAGATGTTGCTTCAATATATCCACATACTTTTCCTACCTCATGATGCCATCTATTTTGTGAAGTGCACCAGTTCCTCCTACAGCAAAGCACCTCCACAACATGATGCTGCCACCACCGTGCTTCACGGTTGGGATAGTGTTCTTGGGCTTGCAAGCCTCCACCTTTTTCCTCCAAACATAACGATGGCCATTATGGCCAAACAGTTCTATTTTTGTTTCATCAGACCAGAGGACATTTCTTCAGAAAGTACGATCTTTGTCCCCATGTGCAGTTGCAATCCGTAGTCCGGCTTTTTTATGCCGGTTTTGGAGCAATGGCTTCTTCCTTGCTGAGTAGCCTTTCAGGTTATGTCGATATAGAACTCATTTTACTGTGGATAGAGATACTTTTGTACACGTTTCCTCCAGCATCTTCACAAGGTCATTTGCTGTTGTTCTGGGATTTGACTTTTCGCACAAAGTACATTCATCTCTAGGAGACAGAACGCTTCCTCTTCCTGAGCGGTATGACGGCTGCGTGGTCCCATGGTGTTTATACTTGCGTACTATTGTTTGTATAGATGAATGTGGTACCTTCAGGCGTTTGGAAATTGCTCCCAAGGATGAACCAGACTTGTGGAGGTCTAAAATTCATTTTCTGAGGTCTTGGCTGATTTCTTTTGATTTTCCCATGATGTCAAGCAAAGAGGCACTGAGTTTGAAGGTAGGACTTGAAATACATCCACAGGTACACCTCCAATTTGATTGAAATTATGTCAATTAGCCTATCAGAAGATTCTAAAGCCATGACATCATTTTCTGGAATTTTCCAAGCTGTTTAAAGGCACATTCAACTTAGTGTATGTAAACTTCTGACCCACTGGAATTGTGATACAGTGAATTATAAGTGAAATAATCTGTCTGTAAACAATTGTTGGACAAATGACTTGTGTCATGCACAAAGTAGAAATCCCAACCGACTTGCCAAAACTATAGTTTGTTAACAAGAAATTTGTGGAGTGGTGGAAAAATGAGTTTTATTGACTACAACCTAAGTGTACGTAAACTTCAGACATCAACTGTATCATTTGCCCTAGGCCCTAGGTGCAACTACAGACATTTTCACTGCAGGTTTCTTATATGAAGAAGAGGACAAAGTTATATTGTCAGATCTTAAAACATCACACCTTGTTGTCATTTAAGCTTTATAAAAAAAATCCCTCTATTCGCTTTCATTTGTGTACATTATAGGAGTGGACCCAACAGGACTCATCGAAAGGTTGACATTTACTGTATCTTGGTAAGCTGATAAATATCCCTGTAAAGCGTATCACAGGAGGAATGTGTGTGATGTCCTGCCAAAACATTCAAATATTAATCCAATGTGATTTCAGGAAGCCATTAGTTCTTAACATGTTTTTAAAGGGGATCCCGTTAACTCCGGCAACATGACCAGCACACGTCATGGTTTTTTAAAAGAAGATAGCTGGAAGACGACTCAGCAAAAATGTAAGGCCTGTGGGGACTCCTGCCTGCGATGCCCTCCTGTCCTTGCCAGTGGAATCCATTATGAGCGGCACGACTTGGCTTCACACCCACTGAGATACTGGCGCTTCCCCAAGGTTACCTGGCATGAGGCCGGTAGACCATCAAAGCAGGGATTTCTGCATAAAACATCTAATGAACTCAAGGTATGCTACTTCTGATCTTGCAGGTTTTCCCTCTGAAATGTATGATGGCAATAAATACATTAACTACTGAAAATATATCATAGTTAATTTGCTCTAACGAAGACACCTGTTAAATACTGAACAAAAATATAAACGCAACATATAAAGTGTTGGTCTCGTGTTTCATGAGCTGAAATAAAAGATTCCAGAAGTGTTCCATATGCACAAAAAGCTTCATTCTCTCAAATGTTGTGCACAAATTTGACATCCCTGTTAGTGAGCATTTCTCCTTTGCAAAGATAAACCATCCACCTGACAGGTGTGGCATATCAAGAAGCTGATTAAACCGCATGATCATTACACAGGTGCACCTCGTGCTGGGGACAATAAAAGGCCACTCTAAAATGTGCAGTTTTGTCACACAGCACAATGCCACAGATGTCTCAAGTTTTGAGGGAGCGTACAATTGGTATGCTGACTGGAGGAATGTCTACCAGAGCTGTTGCCAGAGAATTTAATGGTCATTTCTAAACGTCATTTTTGAGAATTTGGCAGTATGTCCAACCGTCCTCACACCTGCAGACCACTTGAGGCCACATGAGGAGTATTTCTGTCTGTATTAAAACCCTGTTGGAGCGAGTGGTCGCATCTGCACGTCGCTCCAACGGGTAGTATAACTTTTTCATTATATTTCATTATATCACAACGGTTTGATTTGTCTTATCTTAGCAATTTCTTCTCAGCTAGCTACATAGCCGTCTTTGTATCAAAGATAATTGCGTAATTATCGTATTTCGCCGTCCTAACGTAGTCTTCACTAGCCAGCTAGCTAACGTCCACTGATTAGCTGCACTGAGAAACTATTACTATTACACTCAACTGAACGACTTGATTAGTTTAGTGTTAGCTACCTACATAGCTGTCTTTGCTGTCTTCGTATCATCGTATCATCGTATCCAAGATAATTGTGTTGTTTAGGTTTAGAGTGTGTAGTCTTAGAGTGATTATCTTAATTTACCGAGGTTAGCTAGCCAGCTATTTGTCGTCCTTAACGTAGGTGACTCTGCTAGCTAGCCAACTCTGCTAGCTAGCCAACAGCTAGCCAACGCTAGCCAACGTCTTCTGTATAGAACTCAACTACCCGGTCGCATTCACAGGTTGTATCACTTTTTCACTTCATTTCATTACAGTACAACGGTTTGATTTGTTTGATCGTAGCTAGCTACTTAGCTAGCTACATAGCCGTCTTTGTATCAAAGATAATTGTGTAGTCTAGAGCGATTTTCTAGGTTCGCTAGCCATCTATTGTCGTTCTTTTAACGTAACGTAACGTAAACAACACTGCTAGCTAGCCTGCTAGCCCCGAATAGCAACACTGCAGAAACTATTACACTCAACGGAACGACTTGATTAGTGTAGTGTCAACAACGCACCCACTGCCAGCTGGCCTACTTCAGCAGTACTGTATCATTTTAATCATTTTAGTCAATAAGATTCTTGCTATGTAGCTTAACTTTCTGAACATTCGAGACGTGTAGTCCACTTGTCATTCCAATCTCCTTTGCATTAGCGTAGCCTCTTCTGTAGCCTGTCAACTATGTGTCTGTTTATCCCTGTTCTCTCCTCTCTGCACAGACCATACAAACGCTCCACACCGCGTGGCCGCGGCCACCCTACTCTGGTGGTCCCAGCGCGCACGACCCACGTGGAGTTCCAGGTCTCCGGTAGCCTCTGGAACTGCCAATCTGCGGTCAACAAGGCAGAGTTCATCTCAGCCTATGCCTCCCTCCAGTCCCTCGACTTCTTGGCACTGACGGAAACATGGATCACCACAGACAACACTGCTACTCCTACTGCTCTCTCTTCGTCCGCCCACGTGTTCTCGCACACCCCGAGAGCGTCTGGTCAGCGGGGTGGTGGCACCGGGATCCTCATCTCTCCCAAGTGGTCATTCTCTCTTTCTCCCCTTACCCATCTGTCTATCGCCTCCTTTGAATTCCATGCTGTCACAGTTACTAGCCCTTTCAAGCTTAACATCCTTATCATTTATCGCCCTCCAGGTTCCCTCGGAGAGTTCATCAATGAGCTTGATGCCTTGATAAGCTCCTTTCCTGAGGACGGCTCACCTCTCACAGTTCTGGGCGACTTTAACCTCCCCACGTCTACCTTTGACTCTTTCCTCTCTGCCTCCTTCTTTCCACTCCTCTCCTCTTTTGACCTCACCCTCTCACCTTCCCCCCTACTCACAAGGCAGGCAATACGCTCGACCTCATCTTTACTAGATGCTGTTCTTCCACTAACCTCACTGCAACTCCCCTCCAAGTCTCCGACCACTGCCTTGTATCCTTTTCCCTCTCGCTCTCATCCAACACCTCCCACACTGCCCCTACTCGGATGGTATCGCGCCGTCCCAACCTTCGCTCTCTCTCCCCCGCTACTCTCTCCTCTTCCATCCTATCATCTCTTCCCTCCGCTCAAACCTTCTCCCACCTATCTCCTGATTCTGCCTCCTCAACCCTCCTCTCCTCCCTCTCTGCATCCCTTGACTCTCTATGTCCCCTATCCTCCAGGCCGGCTCGGTCCTCCCCTCCCGCTCCGTGGCTCGATGACTCATTGCGAGCTCACAGAACAGGGCTCCGGGCAGCCGAGCGGAAATGGAGGAAAACTCGTCTCCCTGCGGACCTGGCATCCTTTCACTCCCTCCTCTCTACATTTTCCTCCTCTGTCTCTGCTGCTAAAGCCACTTTCTACCACGCTAAATTCCAAGCATCTGCCTCTAACCCTAGGAAGCTCTTTGCCACCTTCTCCTCCCTCCTGAATCCTCCGCCCCCTCCCCCCCCTCCTCCCTCTCTGCAGATGACTTCGTCAACCATTTTGAAAAGAAGGTCGACGACATCCGATCCTCGTTTGCTAAGTCAAACGACTGGTTCTGCTCACACTGCCCTACCCTGTGCTCTGACCTCTTTCTCCCCTCTCTCTCCAGATGAAATCTCGCGTCTTGTGACGGCCGGCCGCCCAACAACCTGCCCGCTTGACCCTATCCCCTCCTCTCTTCTCCAGACCATTTCCGGAGACCTTCTCCCTTACCTCACCTCGCTCATCAACTCATCCCTGACCGTTGGCTACGTCCCTTCCGTCTTCAAGAGAGCGAGAGTTGCACCCCTTCTGAAAAAACCTACACTCGATCCCTCCGATGTCAACAATTACAGACCAGTATCCCTTCTTTCTTTTCTCTCCAAAACTCTTGAACGTGCCGTCCTTGGCCAGCTCTCCCGCTATCTCTCTCTGAATGACCTTCTTGATCCAAATCAGTCAGGTTTCAAGACTAGTCATTCAACTGAGACTGCTCTCCTCTGTATCACGGAGGCGCTCCGCACTGCTAAAGCTAACTCTCTCCTCTGCTCTCATCCTTCTAGATCTATCGGCTGCCTTCGATACTGTGAACCATCAGATCCTCCTCTCCACCCTCTCCGAGTTGGGCATCTCCGGCGCGGCCCACGCTTGGATTGCGTCCTACCTGACAGGTCGCTCCTACCAGGTGGCGTGGCGAGAATCTGTCTCCTCACCACGCGCTCTCACCACTGGTGTCCCCCAGGGCTCTGTTCTTGGCCCTCTCCTATTCTCGCTATACACCAAGTCACTTGGCTCTGTCATAACCTCACATGGTCTCTCTTATCATTGCTATGCAGACGACACACAATTAATCCTCTCCTTTCCCCCTTCTGATGACCAGGTGGCGAATCGCATCTCTGCATGTCTGGCAGACATATCAGTGTGGATGACGGATCACCACCTCAAGCTGAACCTCGGCAAGACGGAGCTGCTCTTCCTCCCGGGGAAGGACTGCCCGTTCCATGATCTCGCCATCACGGTCGACAACTCCATTGTGTCCTCCTCCCAGAGCGCCAAGAACCTTGGCGTGATCCTGGACAACACCCTGTCGTTCTCTACTAACATCAAGGCGGTGGCCCGTTCTTGTAGGTTCATGCTCTACAACATCCGCAGAGTACGACCCTGCCTCACACAGGAAGCGGCGCAGGTCCTAATCCAGGCACTTGTCATCTCCCGTCTGGATTACTGCAACTCGCTGTTGGCTGGGCTCCCTGCCTGTGCCATTAAACCCCTTCAACTCATCCAGAACGCCGCAGCCCGTCTGGTGTTCAACCTTCCCAAGTTCTCTCACGTCACCCCGCTCCTCCGTTCTCTCCACTGGCTTCCAGTTGAAGCTCGCATCCGCTACAAGACCATGGTGCTTGCCTACGGAGCTGTGAGGGGAACGGCACCTCAGTACCTCCAGGCTCTGATCAGGCCCTACACCCAAACAAGGGCACTGCGTTCATCCACCTCTGGCCTGCTCGCCTCCCTACCACTGAGGAAGTACAGCTCCCGCTCAGCCCAGTCAAAACTGTTCGCTGCCCTGGCCCCCCCAATGGTGGAACAAACTCCCTCACGACGCCAGGACAGCGGAGTCAATCACCACCTTCCGGAGACACCTGAAACCCCACCTCTTTAAGGAATACCTAGGATAGGTTAAGTAATCCCTCTCACCCCACCCCCCCCCTAAGTTTTAGATGCACTATTGTTAAGTGACTGTCCCACTGGATGTCATAAGGTGAATGCACCAATTTGTAAGTCGCTCTGGATAAGAGCGTCTGCTAAATGACTTAAATGTAATGTAAATGGGATAAAACGTATTCTGATTGGCTGGGCCTGCCCAGTAATGTGAAATCAATAGATTAGGGCCTACTACATTTATTACAATCGATTTCCTTATATGAACTGTAAAACAATCTTTGAAATTGTTGCGTGTTGCATTTATATCTTTGTTCAGTATAGTATGGATAACACCAACTTTCAGTGACCTTAACTGCATAAACAAACTGTGTATTCCATAGTGGACCTACAAGCAGGTTTTTTTGTGAAGGTTCAGATGTACACTGGCTTACTTACTCAGATTTCACATGTGTGGTTGAGAAGCATCAAAAACAAAAATACATTGGTTTTGGGGGGGGGCGAAGTCCTGTTTTTCTAAAACCTATGTATTTATTTTCCAATCCAAGATTTATAAGCTGCCATCTGTGGTATGGTATGCTCAGTTTGATTATTTACCCAAGAAAATATGGCGGTGAAAAATTCATGCCTGCGCGCTAGTTTGACCTCTGGTCATCTGCTGCCATTCCCACCTCTGGGATGAGAAAACAGGTTCAGTGATGTTGAGAGATGAGGGGAGAGACGAGCTGGGCCAAAGGTCCCGCTCTCCGCGGCCCCTGACATCCTTTCCCACTCTCCATTAGCCTTTTGACCATGTCAGAAATGAGGACAGCTAGCTGCTATTATCCAGGTCCATCTTTTTTATACACAGGCACTTTAAACCTAACCTGGAATTCTAGACATGGATAGATATGGATACCATTGTCAGGTCAAAAATCTCATTTAATTAACCTGCATCTACAAAAGGACTATGCCAAAAATGTATTACGACTAAAATTGCATTCGTTTATGATTTACTATTTTACTCTCTGTTGAATTCCACACATTTGCTTCTGCAATATTCATTATCACATTGCTGTATAATATATTATTCTCAGCTTTTACATGAACCTCGAACATTCATCTGTGTCTGTGTATTGGTACCTTGACGGTAATTGATCATCTAGGTTGTCAGCGAGTGAAGCGGCTGTGTTATTGCATCAGGGCACAACAGTAAACAGTCTCATCCGTATTTCTGTCCACGACAGAGATCGAGTGTGTCGTGTCATTGCTCAGAGGCCCACTGACTTGCAGCCAGCAATAACTGTCAAGTTCATTTGGAAGTAAAGTAGTCAGTGTGGCCGGTGAAAGGGAACCCTGTGCGATTGACAGACCAGCGAGGTGGGCCTGCCAATAGATTAAGTGGTCACTAAAGCCCACATGGAGTTGTCTGTGTATTTCACATGAAAGCAGTATTTCCATATCCGACTCTCTGTTAACCACTTGTCTAAATTGTCATAAATCATTGCGAATTCCTGCTTTTATTTGGAAAACATTGACTTCAAAAGCTACCACGTGAGCCTCATATGGAAGGAGAAAATGGATCTAGTTCACTAAAAGTAGCCCAATGCTGCAGTCAAATGACCAAACCACCGTCTAGTAGCCTCATGGGTGGAGTGTTATTCATATTTTTCATAATAAATAAACATAAATGTAATAAATAAACATTCAAAAAAAGAAAACGCTGAAAATCCGGTCTTTCTATTTCAAATGGTTTTGTTATATTTCAGTCTTCAGTGATGTATATAAAGTGTAATATTGGGATGCAAACTCAAAATTGAACACATTTTAACTCTATATCTGACATGGTACAGGTATGATCTTTTTTAAGCCCTTAACCATGTGTGTGAGGTGTACACTTTAGTTTCATAGTAGATTTGTTTAAGACTACCAAGCAGGAGTAAAAGGTTCAAGGATTCACAAAACTAGGATTATCTTTCAGATAAATGACTTCACAGAACCGTGTGCTGGAAATGACATCTGCGAGCAGAGCAGTCAATAACACCATTTGTTTCAATGGGTGAAAAGGGTTGTTTGAATTTGAGAGTTTGCCTTTTGGTATAAAACCTGCTCCTAAATAGTTGAATAATCAGCATATTTTTGATTAGTACTTCAAATAATGACATGATGTCATGCTATGTGCCACATGTAGATGGGTTTAATTCTGTCCCTTTTGTTGCAAGAGACTGTAAGAACCCAGGAGGATTGCATTTACAACAGACTGCATCATTCATTGTATGTCACTAATCACAATATATCAACTATTCCCACATGCAGTACTCCCGTCCATGTACTCACAGCACCACTACCACACATACTCATATGCACACGCAGAATACATTCACATCCCAGCCCCTCAGTATTGCCTTTGGAAAGGAAAACCACCTCCCGGAGAGAGAGGAATAACTGAGCGATCACTTTTTTTTTCCCACCCACAGAATGCTAACAGGTTATATCCTCGTCCTCAGCCATTTCCTTTTCCTTTGACCTGCACATCAGATCTCTGACTTACAGGAATCAGGGTGAAGATGAACAAATATGCTGGCTGGAAAATGGAAGGTCGGCCCTGCCTGGGGTATGGGGTGTGAGGTAAACCAGCTGCTCTGTGCTGCCTGCCAGCCTATGACGGAGGTTAGGAAAACGCATCGTCGGGAGCCAGGGCCAGAGCCGCATTTAAACATGGGTGGTCACCAACACAAAGTCTCAAAACAAAATGGCTTTACATGACGTGATCGCTATCTGGTGTGCCATGAGAGGCAAAGGCAGCATAACTGGCACTTTCCTGTTGAAAGATAGGATTATGGGTGATGTAACAGTGGAGCGTTTGAGGATGGCCAGGGAAAACAGAGATGAACAGGGCTCTGTTTGTCTGCTGCACGGCTCGACGGGCTCCACACTGAAGACTGTATTTGGACTTTAATAATAAAACGGTTGGTGCGGTGGGGGGTGGTGGGAGTGAGGGGAATTTGTGGGTTTCTGCAGTCGGCTTAGTGTGTATAGAAGCAGTCAATAGGGTGTAGGCAATAAGAGGTGAATTACATTTAGAAAGTAGTTTACATTTACATTTAAGTCATTTAGCAGACGCTCTTATCCAGAGCGACTTACAAATAGTTTCATTGATATTGTGATACAGTGCCTTCAGAAAGTATTCACACCCCTTGAATCACCCCCCCAAAAAAGTGTTACAGCCCGAATTTAAAATGCATTAAATTGAGATTTTGTGTCACTGGCCCACACACACAATGTCCCATAATGTCAAAGTGGAATTCTGGTTGTAGACATGTTTACAAATTGCAAAAGCCTAAATAAGTTCAGGAGTAAACCTTTGCTTAACAAGTCACATAATAAGTTGCATGTTCTCACTCTGTGTGCAATAATAATGTTTACCATTATTTATTTTATGACTACCTCATCCCTGTAAGGTCCCTCAGTTGAGCAAACACAGATTCAACCACAAAGACCAGGGATGTTTTCCAATGTTTTGGATAATAATTTTAAAAAGCAGACATTGAATATCCCTTTGAGCGTGGTGAAGTAATTCATTATATTTGGATGGTGTATCAATACACCCAGTCACTACAAAGATAGAGGCGTCCTTCCTAACTCAGTTGCCGGAGAGGAAGGAAACCTTTCAGGGATTTCACCATGAGGCCAATGGTGACTTTGAAATAGTTACAGAGTTTAATGGCTGTGATAGGAGAATACTAAGGATTGATCAACGTTGTATACAAAAATATAAACGCAACATGCTGGTCCTGAGTTTCATGAGCTGAAATAAAAGATTTTTCCATATACTTAAAAAGCTTATTTTGCTCAAATGTTGTGCACACATTTGTTTACATCCCTGTTAGTGAGCATTTCTCCTTTACCAAGATGATCCATCCACCTGACAGGTGTGGCATATCATGAAGCTGATTAAACAGCATGATTATTACACAGGTGCCCCTTGTGATGGGGACAATAAAAGGCCACTCTAAAATGTGCAATTTGGTCACACAACACAATGCCATAGATGTCTCATGTTTTAATGGACCGTAAAATTAGCATGCTGACTGCAGGAATGTCCACCAGAACTGTTGCCAGATAATTCAATGTTAATTTCTTAACCATAAGTTTCCTCTAGGGTTGTTTTAGAGAATTTGGGAAGTACGTCCAACCGTCCTGAGAACAGCTACCTGGACAGCTGATGAAACGCAGGAGTATTTCTGTCTGTAATAAAGCCCTTTCATGGGTAAAAAATAATTATTGTTGGCTGGGCCTGGCTCCCCAATGGATGGGCTTGGCTCCCAAGTGAGTTGGCTCGGCTTGGCTTGGCTCCCAAGAGTTGCTTACCATGACAACATTAAATGTTCCTGAGTGGCCTAGTTAGAGTTTGGACTTAAATTGTCTTGAAAATACATGGCAAGACATGAAAATGGCTGCAATGATCAACAACCAACTTGACAGATTGAATAATTTTTAAAAGAATAATCTGCAAATATTGTACAACCCAGGTGGGCAAAGCTCTTAGACTTATCCAGAAAGACTCACAGCTTTAGTTGCTGCCAAAGGTGATTCTAACATGTATTGACTCGGGGATGTGAATAATTATGTTAATGAGATATGTCTGTATTTCTTTTTCAATAAACGTGCAAAATTTTGTAAAAAGAGGTTTTCACTTTGTCATTATGAGGTATTGTGTGTAGATGGGTGAGACAAAACATGTATTTAATCCATTTTGAATTCAGGCTGTAACACAATATGTGGAATAAGTCAAGAATGAATACTTTCTGGAGGCACTGTAGATCTGGATGTGAATATAATTTCAGACAACATTTTGGCAAGTGACCTAAGACCTCCTTCACTACAACATATATTGGACAACATTTTTTGCTCATTAAATGCAGTATTCAGCGCACAGTCTAATATCTTTCCCTCCCTACTAGGAGAGATGAAGTACTTTTACCATAGGGCTGCAAATTGAGTCTGGTTCAATGAGGTGGATTGTGATGTACAAGATTGTAGAGTTCAGGAGAGAGCCCTTTAAATCATTAAAGAGAGCACTGTCACTCCCCCAATGTGCTTCATGTTCTTCAGCAGCATTTGTAATTAACCACTGGTCGTCTCACCAGTTCTGTATGCCACAGCAGGCTTCAGCAGAGAGGACAAGACTGGACCACTAGAGGTCACAACACACTTGTCAACATCTCCAGACGTGAACACTGTTATATATGAGCACTCGATGGAACAGTCAGGACCAGGTATTTGAAAATTGATGGTGTGTATTCTGACAATGCCATGTCTGTGTTGTAACTTTAATGGGTTACAGAGTTAATGTTTACAGTTAATTGGGCTCTATCGAAATATATATTTTTTACAGATATTTACTTACTTATGAGTAATTGTATTAGAATTCATATGATGGAGTTTAGAGAACTATGTACATATTTCTGTTGTATTGGTTAGTATTGGGTTACGCTATTGACTGCAAGTACAAGAATGCCTTGCGACAGGAAGAAAGTGAGAAAACGAGAATGCGCCAGTTATGTACAAGTGACAAGTGATTATCCTGACTTTCACTAGCAACTTTCTTTTATTGTTTTGTAGAATCTAAAGTTGTTAAATGTAACGTGAACAAGTATTATTGCTAAAAGAATCTTTCATATCGTACAACCGGCGTCCTGAGCCATTCCTTGGAAGATAGATATTCTATAGTCTGAAACTCTCAGCATTCAAATGACTTATGATACTGATGAAAACATAAACAATCAAACAAATTCCAACTGAAATAAATCATCTCTGACAATCTCTTTAATATCTTATTTATTCTATTTGGACTGACAGAATCCATTTCCTTCACCTGTAATCACATGTTCCTTCCCCATTTTCCCTCTTCAGGCCTTCCTATAAAGGAGCGAGCCCCAGCGTGGGTTCTGTGGGTCACGGCCCTGACCATCAGTCCTCCGGTCAGCTGGTCCCAGAGGAACCAGGGCTCCACCAGGTCTTCACCTCTCTCCCTTTAAAATAACAGCAGTGGCCGCCCGGCCAGGCCTTTGTAAAAAACCAGGCTGCTCCTCAGGATGGATCACAGTGACTAACATCTGGTGGTAAACTGTAAGCACAGCTGACAGAGAAGTGTAATAATGTCAAGATTTAAATACTTTAAAGAGAGTAATTGAGGCTATTTATTTCCTTTTGGTATTCAGAGGCATGGCTGAATGTACACAGTAGTGCCTGTACGACCAATATAAGTTCTTAATGAGGGTATGGCATTGCCAGAAAGTACTGTACTCCAATATATGAACTACACGTCCAATTGATTTGAGTTAAGGCCTTTGTCCTTGGAAAATAGGCAATTAGTGTTTCTAAACTTAGAACTTTGAAGGATCTAGTATAGGATATATACAGTATGTATTGTATTTAGTTCCCATATTTAGTTCCCACAGGCACACCCACATACACACGGTCTCCAATGAACAAACTCACACAATCTCAAACATAGACAAACACGCACACTCTCTCTTTCTTATTTTTGGAGGCACTGTGAGGCCTTCTGACAATATACAGCTTGCCTCCAGCTTTATACTGCCTGGCTTCCAATCAAAATGGCTTTAGAACAGTAAAAAAATCTCCAGGGCCCACAAAGTCAGAAAAAAGAGGGGAAAAAGCGGTGTTGGCAGCCAACCACACATATTCACTGAGCTCATCCCGCCAAGCAGCAGTAAATCATTATGAAAGCAAAACGTTAATGTGGTAGATACAATCATCTAAGACCACTAAAACACAAATTTCTCCGAACGGGCTTCTCACATATAACTGTCACTAACTGTCATGTCAATGGCTATTGCTCTCGCCAGCTTTCACGGGCTCCTGATGTTTCAAACAGAGGACAAAGGTACTGTATTGTTGGAAGAGTTCCCAATAAAAAAAAGAGGAAAACCGAGGCCCTCTTGTCTCTTTAATCAGATTCACCCTTGTGGCGTGGAGCGGACTGACAGCAGCTTGTCCAGGGACTGTTGTAGGCTCCCCGGGTCTGGCTGTTCCCACAGGAAGCAGAGAGAAGATGATGAATTTTGTTCCCAGCGAATGGGAAATAGTCATCCTGATCGCTGACACACTGTGTGGCAGTAATCAGCAGTGCATGTTGTCAAAATGGAAATTGCCTGTCTCTGTTAGTAGGACAGAAATGTGGTTCTTTCATCAAAGGCGTGCTCCAAGAAACCAGTTGGCTTGTTCTTTCCATGCCCTTGGGATGTTTTTCTGGATGACAAGTTTGATGTCTAAACAGGCTGATAAAATGAGGAGGGAATATGATTTAGGGACGATAAAGTGTTTTGATATGTGGGACAGGATATTTGTTTTTCTATGAGTTCGTATTTCTGTGTTTGGCCTGGTAGGGTTCTCAATCAGAGGCAGCTGTCAGTCGTTGTCCCTGATTGAGAACCATACTTAGGTAGCCTGTTTTCACCCTTGATTTGTGAGTGATTGTTTTCTGTTTTGTGTCTGCACCAGACAGAAGTGTTTCGGTTTCATTTCGTTCTCTTTGTTGTTTTATTCTTTAGTGTTCTAAGTTATAATAAATATCATGAACACTTACCACGCTGCGCATTGGTCCTCCGATCCTTGCTACTACTCCTCCTCGTCGGAGGAGTTCAGCATTGCTTCATTATGAAGCCAAAAAGTGACAAGTCAGCAGTCAATAACAAACACAACACATTACTGTGCCCAGAGAGATAAAGTACATGGAAGCAGCAGGAGTGTGCTGTACCCTCCCAAAATGCACCATGCTCTTTGGATGGTATTAGTAGTATTTGTGGGGAAATCTGAGGGACACAGTCAGTGACACAGGCGTCAGTGGGAACCTTGTTTCCTCTGGGAATTGGTATTGCTTTGCCTCTGGCTCCAGAGGGGCTGCTGGCTGGAGTGGTAAGTCAGCCTTCCAATGGAAGATGCAGCTCTCTGCCAGGTTTAGCCCAGCCCAGCCCAGCCCAGCCTAACGACACACACACAACACTTGCTGCCATAGTGCAGTTGGCTGGTTGGCTGACTAAACAGGAGGGGAAAGGCACAGACTCTGGGATCACAGCGGGACAGGACTGGGTAGACAGTGGCCATCTTCTCTGATCTGGAGACAAGCCCAGATACTGTATCAGACCCGTTGAGTTAAAGCGCTGTTTACTCTGTGAGTAGGGGGATGTGTACATGCAAGAGTATTTACTTAATCACTGACTCATGTTGGGTGGTCCTCCTCACTGGACTGGATACAATGGCTCCACCAGACAGTATTCACTGTTCACTGAACACGCTCTTAGTACAAGCCATAAAGGGCAAGTCACTGAGAGCTTCCAAGCTGTATGCCTTTAATTTATTAATATATTTCCAAACTGATTTGATGTTGTCTGAAACCAAGTTTAATTAAATTCCACCCCCTTCTCTTTATTGTAAAATATACACTACCGTTCAAAAGTTGGGTGTCACTTAGAAATGTCCTTGTTTTGAAATATTTTAATTTTAATTTTAAGTCCATTAAAATAACATCAAATTGATCAGAAATACAGTGTAGATACTATTGATGTTGTAAATGACTATTGTAGCTGGAAATTGCTTATTTCTAATGGAATATCTACATAGGCTTACAGAGGCCCATTATCAGCAACCATCACTTCTGTGTTCCAATGGCACGTTGTGTTAGCTTATCCATGTTTATCATTTTAAAAGGCTAATTTATCATTAAAAAACGCTTTTGCAATTATGTTAGCACAGATGAAAACTGTTGTTCTGATTAAGGAAGCAATAAAACTGGCCTTCTTCAGACTAGTTGAGTATCTGGAGCATCAGCATTTGTAGGTTCGATTACAGGCTCAAGATGGCCAGAAACAAAGACTTTCTTCTGAAACTTGTCAGTCTATTCTTGTTCTGTGAAATTAAGGCTATTCCATGCGAGTAATTGCCAAGAAACTCAAGATGTCGGTCAACTCTGTGTAGTACTCCCTTCACAGAAAAGTGCAATCTGGCTCTAACCAGAATAGAAAGAGGAGTGGGAGGCCCCGTTGCACCACTGTGCAAGAGGACAAGTACATTAGAGTGTCTAGTTTGAGAAACAGACGCCTCACAAGTCCTTAACTGGCAGCTTCATTAAATAGTGCCCGCAAAACACCAGTCTCAACATCAACAGCGAAGAGGCGATTCTGGGATGCTGGCCTTTTTTAAGCAGAGTTGCAAAGAAAACCCATATGTCAGACTGGCCAATAAAAAGAAAAGATTAAGATGGGCAAATGAACACAGACACCGGACAGAGGAACTCTGCATCCCGGAGCCTGGCAGCTTCATTAAATAGTACCCGCAAAACACCAGTCTTAACGTCAACAGTGAAGAGGCGACTCAACTTTCGGTTTTATTGCTTCTTAAAGAACAACAGTTTTCAGCTGTGCTAACATAATTGCAAAAGGGTTTTCTAATGACCAATTATCCTTTTAAAATGATAAACTTGGATTAGCTAACACAACATGCCATTGGAACACAGGAGTGATGGTTGCTGATAATGGGCCTCTGTATGCCTATGTATATATTTCCTAAAAAATCAGCCATTTACAGCTACAATAGTCATTTACGACATTAACAATGTCTACATTGTATTTCTGATCAATTTTATGTTATTTTAACGGACGAAAATGTGCTTTTCTTTCAAAACAAGGACATTTCTAAGTGACCCCAAACTTTTGAATGTTAGTGTATATATATATATATATATATATATATATATATATATATATATATATATATATATATATTGTATGTACTCCAGATACTATCCCGTACTATCCCTGTTTATCTACTTGTATCAAAGTTTTCTGTAAGAACATTCAAAAAGTGAGTTGCATTGTATCTTTCCCTTAAGTACAAGTGCAGGATACTATTTTTAAGGAAACAATCTTTATCGCACTTTAACGGGTAGAGAGATACCATTTCTATATTTTGCCTCCACATAAGCCCCATGGTAGGCGATGAAACTCTAACCTGCATCACAGTGTGTCTAATGTGATCTTGGTGTTTGAGAGCGCACAGAAAATCAGCTTTGCCAAAGCTGCTGTGCTTTATCTGGCTGTAACCCTGAGGGGATGGAAATGATATATACCAACTTTTGAATTTTGGGGGGAATTGACATTTGACCAGAAAGGAAAACCATTTCTGTGTGCCTCCACAGATGTCACTTCCTTTATTCATACCTCATTTGAGATAGGAAGCTGAACTATAAATCAAGTTCAAATCATTTGTATAAAACATGTTTTCACAAATATTAGAACATTATATAAATGAGCCAATGTCATAACAGTTGATGTACAGTAAAACAAGGTTGATTAAATGTAACAGTAACAATATTCTAATGTTTATTTAACGGTTTGAAATTGCTGTAAATGATTTTCTAGCATATCAAACTCCCACTAACAGAAACCTGCTTCCCCACTAAATGCAGTCTTTTACTGAACACACACACACACACACTAATGGAGATGTAACTGGAAGAGTTCCTGAAGCATATGGATGCCATTTGTAAGCAGCAGTGAGAATGTATAGGTCAGTCTGCCCTTTGGTATCTCTCTATCCATCTGTTTTCACATTACTTGCAAATTATAGTGTCCTCCAGACCCAAATGATCATAAATCAGCTCGGTGAACATGCAGAAGTTTTCCCATCTGTCATAAAACAATGATTTAAAGTCCGGGTTGTCAAAATACAGCGCTGTGAATTCACCCTGCGCCCCAGCACTAGGAACACAAAGCGCCATCTCATCGGGATAATTTATGGCCTCAGAGGGAACTGAAGGGTGATTAGAGCTCAGGCCACCAACAGGCAGAAAAACAGTAGGAGCATCAATAAGGACAGCTGGAAAATGTGGGTCAAACAATTCCACAAAATCTATTGTGTTCGGAGAGGGGAGCCAGTTATATTGCATGTTTAGTATACTGAAGCCAGATATATTGCATGTTTAGTATACTGGAGCCAGATATATTGCATGTTTGGTATACTGGTACATCTCTGGCATATTCGGTCATACAGCATTTGTGAGTTTTGGAGTTTCTACATTAAATAGTCGGACCCTAAGACATGTGACGTATTGGACGTTGAGCTTGTCTTTGGTCAAATAAAATATACAGCGGGAGGTTCCTGGATTTAAAAATATATATTTGTGTAAATGACGTCACTACGTCTCTATGAAATTGTTTAGTTTTGGGGTGAAAGAGGTACTGTTGGTAAGTGGGGGTTCAGGTATATACAAACAAATAGGTGCTGTGGAAATGCTGGACCATGTTGACTTTGCCTGGATATTGGGGATATTATTTTATGAGCCATGGGGCATCAATGGCAGCTGGTCAGTGGCAAACTAGCTTCCTGTATAGTGTTTAATATATTATGATTACCCTCTTACACTAGCAGCAAGGCAGAGGAAATGCAGGGGTAGGTCCCATGAAATAACAACCAGTTACATTTTCGGAGAGGTGAGCTTGGTCTCCTTCCAATCCTTCTACTTATTGACACATTCATGTGTCTTGAAAATAAAGACAGTATTCCAACATAACAAAAGTAGACGTTATAAAAGGAGTGTTGGTGGTCGCGGCAGCATTGCGTAGCCAACCACCACTCAATAAGACATTTCTCTATCCCCTTCCTTTCAATTCATGCTTCTTTTTTTAGATTGAACCCTTATCTTAGTCAGGCCTGCTAAGCCTAGGGGAGGCTGTTCGGCCAGTGTATGACTGAGAAGCAGGGACATCGGTTTTGTGCACAGAGAAGTCAGAACGACTGACAGTTCAACCTCAGAGCCTCTCAGTCCCTCTGTTCCAAACACTTTGGAAATGTTGGAATGACAATAGAAAAATAACAGTGATTAACAGACCAGAGCGAAAATAGAAATGGATGATTTCATTTGTTTTGCTCGAGCTCAACCACATGGTTTATCAGGAATGACATCTAACTTTGATCCATGCAGTCTTACATTTTCACCCTCACCCTTTCTGTCACAGCCATTGCTGGAAGAAGACCAAGGTGCAGCGTGGTGAGCGTACATTTTCCCTTTTTATTTCAAAATGTCGCCAACAAAACAACAAACGAAAAAACAACCATGAAGCTTACAGGGCTATAGTGCCACAAACAAAGTTAACTACCCACAAAGACAGGTGGGAAAAAGAGCTGCCTAAGTATGGTTCCCAATCAGAGACAACGATAGACAGCTGTCCCTGATTTGAGAACCATACCCGGCCAAAACAAAGAAATACAAAACATAGAAAATAGAACATAGAATGCCCACCCCACGTCACACCCTGACCTAACCAAATAGAGAAATAACAACGGATCTCTAAGGTCAGGGCGTGACACTTTCACCCTTTCCAGATGACCCTCTCCCCTGCTGACGTCTCTATGTCCGAGCAGGTATTGTTTTTTCATCTATTTTTACAACTGCTCTTTGGGTCCATGGCCAGTCAATGGCTGTGTGAGAGGGAAGAACATTCTGGCCCCCACACGAAGTTCAATGCCTTCCCAGGGTCAACTACAGGTGCTTTGTTACAGGAGCTTCCCACTGTAGTGAGGTCGAAAGGAGCTGTAATGGTTCCTGCCATGCCATCACTCTAAACGACAACACAGATGCTGCTTTTGTTCATCATTTTATCGGGGGTTCATATTCAGTATGTATAAAACAATTCAAAATACATAGTGTGAGCTCATCGCTCTCAAATCTGTTTTGACCCAATGTATACAATTCTGCAACTTCCCTCTCTCTGGAGCCTACAGTGGATACTGCATTTCCCCTAATGTGCATTCTCTACTGGTGTCTGACACACGTTAATGAATTATTTGCCAGATTATTTGAGTTAATTGCACAGCGGCCTGGCAATCTCCTGAACCACCTAAGCATCGGCTCCCCTGGGGACCCTTTCCATGTCCGTCAGCCAATCAGAAGGGGTTCCGTATCACTGCTGGCGGTCCACTCCGGGATCCAAAGGCTGTTCTGGACAAGTAGTTGCTTATTCCTCAGGAGAGACCCAATGTCCTCACTGGGACTGTTAAACTTCTGAAGTGGAGCGAGGTTCTGTGCCTTTGCAGACACGACTATGTGGGTTCCTAGTATCTGTTTAAACAGCAGGTAGCCTTAACGCTCCTCTGTTTGTGTCCATGGTTTCCTTCTCCAGTTGGGGGATTTTCCCATAGTATCCATCTCACTAAAGGGCCTGGAAATATGTCTGGTTTTTAGGAGGCAGGCTGATGGAAATATAAACACACCTTTGAAAATCGTAAAATCCATATGAAGACAGTAAGAATATGTGAAACAAATGTATTATATGGAGGAATGATCGAAGATAAGCAGAAAACAAGAGGGTTTATTTGCTATGGAATACTTATCATTCCATGCACACTGGAAAGTGGTCATTTCTGAGCCTGTTTTCAACATAATTTACAAACTGACCCAAACCCTACTCTAACTTCATGTCCACAACCCAGCTCAACTCTAACCCTAGCCTCAACCCCATATATAACCCTAACTCTAGACCTAGCCTCAACCCCATATATAACCCTAACTCTAGCCCTAGCCTCATCCCCATATATAACCCTAACTCTAGCCCTAGCCTCAACCCCATCTATAACCCTAACTCTAGCCCTAGCCTCAACCCCATCTATAACCCTAACTCTAGCCCTAGCCTCAACCCCATCTATAACCCTAACTCTAGCCCTAGCCTCAACCCCATCTATAACCCTAACTCTAACTCTAGCCCTAGCTTCAACCCCATATATAACCCTAACTCTAGCCCTAGCCTCAACCCCATCTATAACCCTAACTCTAGCCCTAGCCTCAACCCCATCTATAACCCTAACTCTAACTCTAGCCCTAGCTTCAACCCCATCTATAACTCTAACTCTAGCCCTAGCCTCAACCCCATCTATAACCCTAACTCTAGCCCTAGCCTCAACCCCATCTATAACCCTAACTCTAGCCCTAGCTTCAACCCCATCTATAACCCTAACTCTAGCCCTAGCCTCAACCCCATCTATAACCCTAACTCTAACTCTAGCCCTAGCTTCAACCCCATCTATAACTCTAACTCTAGCCCTAGCCTCAACCCCATCTATAACCCTAACTCTAGCCCTAGCCTCAACCCCATCTATAACCCTAACTCTAGCCCTAGCTTCAACCCCATCTATAACCCTAACTCTAGCCCTAGCCTCAACCCCATCTATAACCCTAACTCTAGCCCTAGCCTCAACCCCATCTATAACCCTAACTCTAACTCTAGCCCTAGCTTCAACCCCATCTATAACTCTAACTCTAGCCCTAGCCTCAACCCCATCTATAACCCTAACTCTAGCCCTAGCCTCAACCCCATCTATAACCCTAACTCTAGCCCTAGCTTCAACCCCATCTATAACCCTAACTCTAGCCCTAGCCTCAACCCCATCTATAACCCTAACTCTAACTCTCTATAACCCCATCTATAACTCTAACTCTAGCCCTAGCCTCAACCCCATCTATAACCCTAACTCTAGCCCTAGCCTCAACCCCATCTATAACCCTAACTCTAGCCCTAGCTTCAACCCCATCTATAACCCTAACTCTAGCCCTAGCCTCAACCCCATCTATATCCCTAACTCTAACCCTAGCCTCAACCCCATCTATAACCCTAACCCTAACTCTAACTCTAGCCCTAGCCTCAACCCCATCTATAACCCTAACTCTAGCCCTAGCCTCAACCCCATCTATAACCCTAACTCTAACTGTAGCCCTAGCCTCAACCCCATCTATATCCCTAACTCTAACCCTAGCCTCAACCCCATCTATAACCCTAACTCTAACTCTAGCCCTAGCCTCAACTCCATCTATAGCCCTAACTCTAACTCTAGCCCTAGCCTCAACTCCATCTATAACCCTAACTCTAGCCCAGCCTCAACCCCATCTATAACCCTAACTCTAGCCCTAGCTTCAACCCCATCTATAACCCTAACTCTAACTCTAGCCCTAGCTTCAACCCAATCTATAACCCTAACTCTAACTCTAGCCCTAGCCTCAACTCCATCTATAACTCTAACTCTAGCCCTAGCCTCAACCCCATCTATAACCCTAACTCTAACTCTAGCCCTAGCTTCAACTCCATCTATAACCCTAACTCTAGCCCTATCCCTAGCCCTAACTTACATTATTAGGTTCTAGATACTTGTATGGTCACAGTATGGTAGATTCTGATTTGTATTTAAACCACTTTTGGCAGCAGGTCAAACAGTTTTAAAAGCAGTTATTGATGATTAATTAATAGAAGAACATCCTTTATAAATATAGCTTTTTACTGCATTACAGTATTGTAAAGGACAATAAGGTACCACAGAGAATGGATGGATCTAATATCCATCAGTACAGTGAAATACACAGAGGAAGACCTGTTCCTACTCTTATTTGATCCACGTCTGGAAATAAATGTGAACTGACTTTGTAATATCTCAGCAGTAGCCATTTTATGAGTAACAATGAAGTTAACTGAAATTCCTCCTTGTTTAACGTCCCCCTGTATGTAAGAATAGCGCATACAGGGATTTCCTCACTTCCCTATCTATCTGGTCAGGGTTAACACGAGCTTTGGAGAGCCCATGCGACCTGGGAGAGACGGAGTGTGGACGCTCAGGCAGTCCAGCGGGTTCCTTCCTCTCCTCTGGCAAGGTAACTTGGCGGCTTCTATTGTAACGCATGTCAACACCACTGACAGCAAAAAGCACTTAGGGCCCTGGAGATCACTTTACCATTCCTCAAGTAAGACATGGGGAGGAGGAGCGGGTGGGGCCCGGTTGAGGTGAAGTGTCAACTTCAACCCAGTAGGTGGCAGTGGAGGTGCTGTGTTAAGGCAAGTGAAGATGGCAAGTGTCTCAAGGAGAGTGTTTTACTGTCTGTGTCGCGTATCTCTGATGATATAGTAGAATTCACACTGACCGTAAATGGTCATTTATGGTGAGAATATGGAGCTTGTAATTTTATGACTCCACAGAAACCTACTGCATGCCCTTCAATTTCATCCCTATAATGTATTTTTTTCTAGCAAAACAACAGGCCCTTTTATAAACAGCGGGATGGCACTGACATCCCCAATGCTAAACCTTTACATAGCCTTCAATCTGTGAAGCCTCCTATACATTTACAACAAGTACAGACAAGCAAATTCTCTGCATGAATAACCACATCACTCAAAGAGGATTGAGACTTTAAAATAGTTGATCAATTATCAGCATTTTGTATACATATTTTGATACGTATATTGTTGACACTACTGAGATGGTGTTGCAACGTCTCAAGCGTTGTTGAGAATTGACATGATATACGCTTTTCCTGTTCCACATGTTTTTTTTTGTTTCTTTCATGTTAATAACTTAATTAACCACACTATAGTGTGTTCTGGGGCACAACTGGAATAGATTATTTGATTTAAATGCTTCATTTGCAGTGAAATAAATAGAACAACATCAATTAAAATATTTTACAATTATGGGTTTGCTTCCTGTGGGTGGATAAATACAACGCTTGTGGATATAGTGCTGTAAAATAGTAATTTCACAGGTCAGTGGGAAATGACCATTTCCTTTAAAAAAACAGACCAACTAAGAATAAAAACGGAAAAGTATCTAATATTTTAAAAAATCATGAACAATTATCAATATTAACTTAAAAGGCTTTCTTCATAACTGCCAGTGGTAAATGGGAGATAGTTTGACTTTACTCAGCCAACAAAGTGTATTTGCTGGAATACATCACACAGCTTTACACTATATGCATTGTATTTGCCATGATGTGAATTCAACTGATGCAACTGAAAACTGTGCCTGATCCCAGAACTTATATTTGAGTAGAGACTGCAGCCACACAGGATGATGCAGAGTTGTATTTATTCCTGGTCTTCTCTTGCCATACCAGCCCTGAGTATGGGTTGATGGTTGGTCATTTGCTCGCCGACTCACCACACAGAGACACCAGATCTTAGTTGTGTGCTTGCTTTCAGCAAGTGGAGTCACACTCAGTGGTACTCACCAAGCTGTATAATTCAGCCAGAGTGCCACCCAGCCTCTGTGGCCCATGGTCCACCGCTCCCTCTCTCTGTGGGTTACCAGTGGCCAGCATATTCCCTGCTGTACCTCTTTCTCGCTCACACATACGCTATGCGCATGCATAGACACACACACACACACAAGCGCATGCATGCATTCACGTATGTGCACACACACACACAAACAGAAACAAGGACTCACGGACACACTCACACACAGACATTTACACGCACGTGTACATGCACACACCCACACAATGTAGACACATAAATATGTACTCACATGTCAGAATATACATGAGCATGCAGCTTCATGTGTATTCACATGTACATCACTCTGATTCGGAGGGGTTTGGTTAAATGCGTAAGACAAGGCATCCCCTTTCCCTTTCACATACTGTAGTTTTATCAAACCCACATACAGGTGGACGTAAAGACAAGCAACAACTCACATATTACAAATGCAGATGTACATCAACATTGTTTTAATCAAGACAGCATTTTAATCAAGACATTTTTTGTACATGTTCATGTTACACATCTATAAGCACATCATAATAGCGACACAGCCGTTACGTTAAAGCTTATAAACTAAACAAATATTTCTTACAATCCTATTTATTATTTTATGTTTACACGTATGATTTTTAGAAAGAGTTTTGGGATTACGAGTCTTAAATTCTGCAACTGTTTGCCATTTAAAAATGTTCAGAAGCTTTGTGGTTTTTTTCATGGCATCACTTCATGTTTATTGTATCAAAATAGTGATGGTTGAAGACATATTCTCAGTAATTCAGTTAAAAAGTGTTAAATTGAGTAGATACAGTATGTTTATTAATATGAATAATATTTTCATAAACCATGTAACACTGGGCTGCAACCTGTCATTTTATCAAACACGTTTCCAAAAATTGACAAGTATGGACAAATGTTTTATATTTAGTCAGTCTGATTAAGACATTCATTGTGTCAGACTTAGATCTTGAAAATTCATGTTCAGTGGAATGATTGAAACAGAGCAACTTCAGTATGAGAACAACTGGAAAGAGTTGTTTGTGGCAATACGCATCAAGGCATGAGTCTGTTGAGGCAGTTGGCCAGACGCTGGTGTGACTTTACCCAGGTTTGCTAAAGTGACAGTGGAAGTGACCCAATCTCACATCCCCAAGGCTTGACTTGTCTTTTAGTGCGGGGAAATGTTGGCATCCAAGCATTAAGCGTTAGCTATTGCGCCAATGTTTTTCAAAAGGCAGCTCCCAACTTGTTTTGACAGGGGATTCTGGTACAGGTTTGACTGTGTCATTCTGACTGGCCTCTTTACTTGAGAAAATGACTTGACTCCAGAGGGAGGAAACTGTTTGACCTCTGGGGGTGTCAGGTGAACGTAAGAGGGTGGATTCAAGTAGGACTGAGGGACAATTTTACATGTGTTAAATATTTAAGAACATTGGAAATGAAAATATGCAACTATCAAATATTTACACTGAAAAATAACAACACATAAAACACCATGATCATTTCCAGATTTTCAAAATGAAAAAAAGGGCCCTATCCCTCACTTGATTCAATGGCACATGCGATACAATCAATTCCAAAATGTATGCTTTTGCAATGCATGTCTGAAGTTACACAGTGGAATGACAACAGTGGTTTAACACTGTGTGCATGTCTCTGCATGTGCTCATGTCTCACGAAACACTTGGAAGATAATTAATATTCCATACAGTGGGGAAACATCAGCCATCTTTCATGTCGTCCATCACTCCTTCTCAGTAAGCCATTTGTAAGTCACACTTGGGCTTTGAAGGGGGCCAGGCTATGGCCAGATAGGAATTCCCTCTGAGGGCAGACTCCTCTGGAAGAGACCTATGATTATATCTATATTAATGGCTCTGTAAGTCTACAAAGATGTTTTGTCTGATAGATCTAGCAAATAGTACTTATTACAAAGCAGAGGTTCATCTTAAACTGATTAGGGGTAGAAATATCAGGTTATTTTTTAAACCTTGTGCAATGCCTTTGGTCTCATAGCACAGACCTCCTCTCCAGATGCAATACACGATTAGTCTTAACCAAAACAGAATGCCAGCTCTACATCAGAATATCAACCCATGTCAAGAAATATAAAGTGCTCATTGAATGAAAAAAAGTCCTAATGTCATGACTAAGTCCAGTACTATTATTTATTATTTCTCTGCTGGGTTTTTGCAGGGCTCTAAAGGAACATGTTAGAGTCTCTTAGGCCACAAATGGTTTAACATGTTTCATTCTCTGGAAAAACGTATATGTGTAGGTCTGATGCAGTCAAGCTCTACTCAAACGGCTGAAATAATGGCTAATAAATTACAGCAATTTCATTTGCATGACAACTGAATCTTTGTGCGATACACACTCAAACAAGTTTGTCTTTCAATATGAGCACATGTAGGCCTGCTAACATAAAGCAGGGTTTCCTTTTAGCTATATTTTAATTCAAACGATCCAGGAGAAATTCATTTTCAATTCATTCATTGATACATTTAAATCTGATATTTTATATCTATAAATTTATAATAAAATAAAAAAGTCTTCATATATTCAGAATGGGTATATTACATGTCCACATGTCTCTTACTTATAACTTACTTGTAACTTTATCTTGATAACATGAGATGCTAACACCATAGCAACCACACAAACGTGAAAGACGAAAAATATGCCTTGATCTTGGTCTTTTCAAGTTAAAAGCTTTACGTAATCAGATGCTTTTTTACAGCTGCACCCACCCTAAGCATACTGAACCTTTATTAGATATCAGCATAATCAATTGAGATTTGTTGGCGTCTTCTAAAGTACACAGTGTCATTTTCAATAAGTCAGATGTTGGTTTTACTGCCGTTGCAGTACTGCTCTGCACCAATACAAGGGTGGGTAACAACAGGATATTTTCATTTCCACTCTTTTATAGATCTATTTAAAATTCGAGCTCACTTCCATTTAACCACCAGTCCTTGTAGTGAATCAATAGACTAGAAACTGAAGTAACATTTCAAGACATATTTTTCCAGCTGGTCCATTATCCTCTCTACCTCCTGCTGTGACACGGTGTCATATCTGAGAAAAACTTAAGGCAGGTTTCAGAAATGTAAAAAAAAGAAGAAGAAGATTGCAACCTGGAAGGCAAAAAATATATATAATATGGTGTTAGTTACACCCCCACCCCTCCTTCACTGAATAAACAAACTTATCAACTGAAATCCCAGCTGTTAATTACACAAAACATAGCAACATTTTTAATATGTCTTATTAAGTTCAAATACATATATTCCTGTGAAGGCAATGGATTAAACATAATTTCACAGTACAACAGATTGGGATGCTTTCTGTGTATTCAGGGAAGTAATCACAACAGTTTGTCAGACAGCATCAGAGTGCCTTTGTTATAGAGCATCATTGTGTGTGCTCACACCTTAGTTCAAACTGGCTCACTGACATGCCCAGTCTATATCCGATGTTAAAGATGACCAAGTATACTGGTACCAACTCTGTAACTGCTGATGTAATTACCAAGTTAAAGACGACACTTCATGTAAAGCGGTGCCACAAACTAAATAAAACATTCCCCAAGCACAGCCATGAGAAGATATAGCCAACACTCCAATTCAACTCTGTGGTGTTTCTACGCAGGAATCACACCCCCCTGTCATTCACACAAAACCTGTTGGCTTCGGTTCAATGACAAGACAACGTGGTTTCCTTCTTCAACGGAATTAGCAGTAGACAGCACCATGCCATAAAAGTGCAGCTCGGACAGCTGAATAAAAGGTTGAATGGGCAGCCTCCCTCTCCCAACACCTCCAATATATGGCCATGCTACGAAGACAAAAAGGGTGATATTGTCAGAATTGATAGGCAAGTACATATATACTGAACAAAAATAGAAACACCACATGCAACAATTTCAATGATTTTACTGAGTTACAGTTCATATGAGGAAGTCAGTCAATTGAAAGACATTCATTAGGCCCTAATCTATGGATTTCACATGATATGCATCTGTTGGATACCTTAATAGATACCTTAAAAGAAATGGGCCTCAGGAATTTATCATGGTATTTCTGTGCATTCAAATGGCCATCGATAAAATGCAATTTTGTTTGTTGTCCGTAGCTTTTGCCTGCCCATACCATAACCCCACCGCCACCATGGGGCACTCTGTTCACAATGTTGACATCAGCAAATTGCTCGCCCACACAACACCATACACATGGTTTACGGTTGTGAGGCCGGTTGGACATACTGCCAATTCACTAAAACAATGTTGGAGGCGGCTTATGGTAGAGAAATGAACATCAAATTCTCTGGCAACAGCTCTGGTGGACATTCCTGCATGCAAATTGCACACTCCCTCAAAACTTGAGACATCTGTGGCAATGTGTGGTGTGACAAAACTGCACATTTTAAAGAGGCCTTTTATTGTCCCCAGTGCAAGGTGCACCTGTATAATGATCATGCTGTTTAATCAGCTTCTTGACATGCCTCAGCTGACAGGTGAATGGATTATCTTGGCAATGGAGAAATGCTCACTAACAGGGATGTAAACACATTTGTGTACAACATTTGAGAGAAAAAGCTTTTTGTGCGTACATTTCTGTGATCAATTTCTGGGGCAGTATCAGTGGCGGTCGGTGATGTTTAAGATGAGGGAGGAGGATCTTTTTTTTATGAGCATTGCCTTATTTCTATTACAGCATATTGGATGACTGTCATTCATATTCCATTCACCCAGCTCAGTGTAACATTGATAGGTTTAGGCCACTACATGACACACAATTTTTCCCTATACCCTATACCCTATACCCTATACCCTATACCCTATGAATGAAAGTTTACAACGTAGGTGCACAGGTTGAGAGAAAATGTTGAGTAATCAAGCTGACAGACAGTGACACATTCAATACCGCCTTGCACGCTCTTGCCTGTGTCTTGCTGATCTAGCGTGTATTCATTAGTCCAATAGCTGCAAATGATAGTTTCTACTGGAGAAATTCAGGTATGTTCATCGCCATTTCGATCCATTTGCTTCCATTTAAGAAACATATTTTAACTGAAGTGTTCACTTTCATAGCAGCCATATACAAACAGCATGAACACTTTGCTCATTGTGTAATTCCTTCTCGCATCCATGCGCTCTCCTCCTCTCACCTTTTTCCTTCCTGTGTGGACTTCAGTGCATAACATCAGCTGTCGGTGACCGGGCAAAAAAAAAGCTTTCCAAGCCAAACATCCGCTAACTGCTACACACAGCCTACATCGTTGTTACCAAATTAGCTAACGTCAGCATAGCTAGTAGAACTAACACATTAGTAAACCCGCTACAACTATGCAGTACAGTGTACAGTCAGCAAGCAGTTTAGCAGTTACACCGGCGGACCCCGATGGCAATAAATGAATTAAACCAAAAGCTTGCCTTGACTTAGAGAATTATAGTGTTGGATAGCCATAGCCAGCTAGCTAACATAGCATCCCTCTCTGTCTGAGCCAGGTGTTTGAGTAGGCTAAACTAGCTAGCGGCATACTCTATCACTCTCGCTCGCTCTCTCTTGCTTCTCATTCATTTTTTGTCTTTCCCTTTAAGTCAACTACTCACCACATATTATGCACTGCAGTGCTAACTAGCATGAGCTTATGCTTTCAGTAGTAGATTCATTCTCTGATCCTGCAAGAGCTCTGATAGGTTGGACGTCCTGAGGAAGTTGTCATAATTACTGTGTAAGACTATGGAAGCATGAACCTCGTAGGTTTTGTATTGAAGTCAATGTACCCAGAGGAGGACGGGAACTAGCTGTCCACCGGCTACACCATGGGGCTACCCTACAGAGTGCTGTTGAAGCTACTGTAGACCTTCATTGCAAAACAGTGTGTTTTAATCAATTATTTTGTGATGTGAATATACTTAGTATGGCTAAGGTTTGTCTATTTTTTATGACATTCACTGAGAAGGATGGTCCTCCCCTTCATCCTCTGAGAAGCCTCCAATGTCACATTTTCAGGCAGAAAGTGTCATGCTTCCGTCCTTTGTAGAATGACCATATAGTGACAACCCTGCACTGTCGACAGCCTCCAGCAGAGTAGTGCTTCCTGGATGTACCCATGAGCCCCATGGGACCTGTCAGAGGTCAGAGAGGACTGGGCTGGAATATATGAACAAGGTTTCCAATAAAACAAGCCAACTCTGACCAGCATGCAAACTGCTAAATGAATACCAGGTGGGCTTCCCATATCATGTTCAACACTATCAAATGAGTACCAGATCATGTGCTGGATGCAGGCAGGATATACTTTCTTTCCATACTCTATACTAAAAGACAGGCGTGATCAGCTACATTTGGCCAACACCGCACCTTGTTAGCGTGGAAGAGGAGTACTGTGCTGTATGCGAAAGTGAAAGGAGGCCAAAAGGGATTCCATATGGCTCAGTCACATTTGCAGTGTCAGCTCAGGCCAGTTCACTGGAAACTGAACCCCAGAAGTGGATATGCTCTCAGAATGTCAGCTACACCACAGTATTTTATTATTTCCTTTTATACAATATATCATGTTAAGCCTTTGGCCTTCAGATATTGCTCTCCATTTAAAATATGTGAATATCAGTCATCCTAATCAAGAGAAATGTGATTTGGATAAAGCGAGGAGAACTGTTTAAGTGGTCATGCATTTACCATGAAATATGCCCTTATTAAGGATGAAAGACTATGTAACTTCTTTGCCACAAAAGCAGAAAACTGAGTCAAAACAACACTCCTTTCCCCGCTAGGCCTGTAATGTGATTCTCAGCTTTAAAGAGGGGCACATTCAGAAATGACCCCGAAGATACTCACACACAGAGAGTAATGCTTTGTTTTGGGTCAGGGAGGAAGCACAGAATGTTACCAATGAGAAAAATATGTTAAGAATAATCCCAAAATAGATAAACAATTGTAGAAATTAACTTTCTATAAGGAAGTGGCATGGCAGGAAACTGCTAGCCATTAAGCAGGAAGTTGTGTTTGAAACACTGCAGGGGGAGTGTGTTCTTTAGAATGACTCTGGAGACCATTTAATTTTTTACCTAATTTAAGTGGCCTTAAAAGACATTGAATTAGACAGAAAAACTGCAGTTGTGCATGGACATAATTATACCCTAACTATGAGGTAAAGTGAGTATGTCTTTATCAGTAGCGTGTATGTTGTGTGAGTGACAGCACTCCAACAGTCCTCGCTGGACACGGTTCATCTGCAGGACGCGTAAAGGTGCAGCGTAAGCATGGCAAAAGGCCTGTCCCTGCTCGTCTCGTTCCCTCTCGTCTTATTTTGGAGAAGCTGGTAACTTGTGCTGTACTGTGTGTGTGTGTGTGTGTGTGTGTGTGTGTGTGTGTGTGTGTGTGTGTGTGTGTGTGTGTGTGTGTGTGTGTGTGTGTGTGTGTGTGTGTGTGTGTGTGTGTGTGTGTGTGTGTGTGTGTGTGTGTGTGTGTGTGTGTACATTAAACTATGTCAGTCTGACAGGATGTAGAAGAAGTGCCCTGTAGCAAGGCGCAAAAAGAACAATCTGATTAGGTTCCAGTGATGACATCATCAAAACAGTTTTTCACGGCTATCACCAGGCATTTCAGTTGTGGACTTGAAAGGGTTCTAACAGCACTTTCTCATTTCAGGTAACTTAACCTAAATGTTCACCATTCAGTGGAATATTGGCTCCGCAAATGCCTGTTGTGAGATCCCTGGTAGGGTCTGTTTGTCGTTAAGTAGGCCGTGAGTACCCTAGGGGCAATTTGATGTATTTCCTTCACACTTCTGTCAAAGTTCATAATATCATACATGTCATACACTCTTAGAAAGAAGGGGTTTGGGGCTCTATATAGAACCTTTTGGTTCTTCGGACTAGATTAAAGAACCCTTTACTAAAAAGGTTTTGTATATATATATATATGCTTTCACTCATATTTCACTCATATACATTTGAAGTCGGAAGTTAACATACACCTTAGTAAAACATATTTAAATTCAGTTTTTTACAATTTCTGACATTTAATCCCAGTAAAAATTCCCTGTCTTAGGTCAGTTAGGATCACCACTTTATTTGAAGAATGTGAAATGTCAAAATAATAGTCGAGAAAATTATTAATTTCATTTTTTTTTTCATAACATTCACCGTGGGTCAGAAGTTTACGTACAACTCCATTAGTATTTGGTAGCATTGCTTTTAAATTGTCTAACTTGGGTCAAACATTTCGGGTAGCCTTCCACAAGCTTCCCACAAAAAGTTGGGTGAATTTTGGCCCATTCCTCCTGACAGAGCTGGAGTAACTGGGTCAGGTTTGTAGGCCTCCTTGCTCGCACACACCTTTTCAGTTCTGCCCACAAATTATCTACAGGATTGAGGTCAGGGCTTTGTGATGGCCACTCCAATACCATGACTTTGTTGTCCATTTTGCCCATTTTGACTTTGTTGTCCAGGCAATTTTGCCACAACTTTGGAAGTGTGCTTGGGGTCATTGTCCATTTGGAAGACTCATTTGCGACCAAGCTTTAACTTCCTGACTGATGTCTTAAGATGTTGCTTCAATATATCCACATAATTTCCCATCCATCCATGATGCCATCTATTTTGGGAAGTGCACCAGTCTCTCCTGCAGCAATGCACCCCCACAACATGATGCTGCCAATCCCGTGCTTCACAGTTGGGGTGGTGTTCTTCAGCTTGCAAGCCTCCACCTTTTTCCTCCAAACATAATGATGGTCAATATGGCCAAACAGTTCTATTTTTGTTTCATCTGACCGGAGGACATTTCTCAAAAACGTACGATCTTTGTCGACATGTGCAGTTGCAAATCGAAGTCTGTTTTTTTATGGTGGTTTTGGAGCAGTGGCTTCTTCCTTGCTGAGCGGCCTTTCACGTAATGTCGATATAGGACTCATTTTACTGTGATATAGATACTTTTGTACCTGTTTCCTCCAGCATCTTCACAAGGTCCGTTGCTGTTGTTCTGCAATTGATTTTCACTTTTCGCACCAAAGTACATACATCTCTAGGAGACAGAACACGTCTCCTTTCTGAGCGGTATGACGGCTGCGTGGTCCCATGGTGTTTATACTTGCGTACTATTGTTTGTACAGATGAACGTGGTACCTTAAGGTGTTTGGAAATTGCTCCCAAGGATGAACCAGACTTGTGGAGGTCTACAATATTTTCCTGAGGTCTTAGATGATTTCTTTGGATTTTCCCATGATGTCAAGCAAAGAGGCACTGAGTTTGAAGGTAGGCCTTGAAACACATCCACAGGTACACCTCCAATTGACTCAAATTAAGTCAATTAGCCTATGAGAAGCTTCTAAAGCCATGCCATCTTTTTCTGGAATTTTCCAAGCTGTTTAAAGGCACAGTCAACTTAGTGTATGTCCAACCGAGCTCACAACCGCAGACCACATGTAACCACGCCAGCCCAGGACCCCCACATCCGGCTTCTTCATCTGTGGGATCGTCTGAGACCAGCCACCTGGACATCTGATGAAACTGTGGGTTTGCACAAGTGATGTATTTCTGCACAAATTGTCAGAAACTATCTCAGGGAAGCTCCTCTGCGAGCTCATCATCCTCACCAGGGTCTTGACCTGACTAAAGTTTGTCATCGTAACCAACTTCAGTGGGCAAATACCTTTGATGGCTACTGGCATGCTGGATAAATGTGGTGGCGGTGGGGTTATGGTCTGGGCATGCATACAGTAATCTATGGACAACAAACACAATTGCACTTTATTGATGTCAATTTGAATGCACAGAGATACCGTGACGAGATCCTGAGGCCCATTGTCATGCCGTTCATCTGCCGCTATGACCTCATGTTTCAGCGTGATAATGCATGTCCCCATGTTGCAAGGATCTGTACACAATTCCTGGAAGCTGAAAATGTCCCAGTTCTTCCATGGCCTGCATACTGACCAGACATGTCACCTATTGAGCATGTTCGGGAGGCTCTGGATTGATGTGTACAAGACGTGTTCCAGTTCCTGCCAATTCCATTAACTTCGCACAGCCATTGAAGAGGAGTGGGACAACATTCCGCAAGCCACAATCAACAGCCTGATCAACTCTATGCGAAGAAGATGTGTTACGCTGCATGAAGCAAATGGTGGTCACCAGATACTGACTGGTTTTCTGATCCAGACCCCTACATTTTTTAGGTATGTGTGACCAACAGATGCATATCTGTATTGCCAGTCATGTGAAATACATAGATTAGGGCCTAATTTATTTATTTAAATTGACTGATTTCCTTATATGAAATGTATTGTTGCATGTTGTGTTTATACTGAATTTTTGTTCAGTGTAGTTAACATAATCTCAACAATCTAAGCAAACCCTGTCTGTTTTGACTCGTAGTTGTGCATGCATCTGTTTTGCTGCTAAACATCCAACCTGTCTATGGTAGTGTTTCCTACGTCTGAGTGGCAAACAGCAAGGCTCATACAAACCTGTGCTGTTGCAAAATAAATGCTAGCTAGAAGCAAGAGGAAATAATGTGTTTACTAAAAGAATACACTCTTAGATTTTAAAAAAACAACTGCCATTCCAGCATGAAGATGCAAGAGGAAGGTGATTGAACCAACTGCAAGTTGCCTACCAATAAGCATGTTTTTTTATAATATATTAAGGTAAGCGAAGTTTATTATTTAAATCAAATCTATGAAGCCAAAATCATATGATAAACTATAGGGTAGATAAATAAAGTTTCAATGTTATTAGAATTTGAGCATGCTTTTAAATCTAGCTAGCTAACTTAGCTAGCTAAACAGAAAAAGCTAGGCTACTTTTATTCACCAAGTTACAAGCTAGCAAACTAACTCTTTCAAATAAACATTATTTTTAATAATGGGATATGCCAAATAGAGCTTACAGAACCAGCCTGACATTGGCAATTAGCTACTTGTTACTTTTATTTCAGTGTGGAGTCAGTTGAGGGGACAATGGTTCATGAAGCCATTAGAAGACTGAGAGGAGGTGCTGTATAAATAATTTATAATATATTATGTATAATACGTTTTGGTGATTCTGTCATGCCCTGACCATAGAGAGCCTGTCTTTCTATGGTACAGTAGGTCAGGGCGAGACTGGGGGGTATTCTAGTTATTGTTTTCTATGTGAGGTTCTAGTTGGTTTTTCTATGTTGTTGTTTGGTATGATTCCCAATTAGAGGCAGCTGGCTATTGTTGTTTTTAATTGGGGATCATATTTTAGTAGCATTTTTTCCACCTGTGTTTTATGAGATATTGTTTTTGAGTTAGAGAATGTTACACCTCTTTGTTAAGGTTCGTTGTTTGTTAACATAATCAGATGGTGTGCTTTCGTCGTAAAGCCTTTTTGAAATCGAACACTGTGGTGGGATTAACAACAAGTGTATCTTTAAAATGGTGTAAAATACTTGTATGTTTGGGGAATTTTAATGAGATTTCTGTTGTTTGAATTTGGCGCCCTGCACTTTCACTGGCTGTTGCCATAAGAAGTTAATCACTATTTCTGACTTTTGTGAGTCCTCCTTGGCTGAAAAATGTCTGTATGGTTTTATATGGCTTGGCGCTGTCCTAACATAATCGCATGGTGTGCTTTCGCCGTAAAGCCTTTTTGAAATCGGACACTGTGGTTGGATTAACAAGAAGTCTCTCTTTAAAATGGTGTATAATACTAATTTTAATTATGACATTTCTGTTGTTTGAATTTGGCGCCCTGCAATTTCACTAGCTGTTGTCAAGAGTTGATGTTGGTAATCATTCAAACAAAGAGATGCCTTCCTAGCCACCAGTGCATATTTCGAAAACTGTTTGCATTTCATGACAAATGATACAAAACTATGCTGATATTCTCTTCTCCATTATTTATTTGTTTATTCAATTATATTCTTAGCTAAAAATATTACTATTTAATAGTAGTAGCTATAATTCAGAAATGGCACCATGCATGGTTCTATATAGAACCATTTTGGTTAATTAAAGAACAACCTCTATGGTTCTGAAAAAAGAACCCTATAAAATGGTTCTGCAAGCAATAGAAAAAATGTTGGTTCTATAAGGAAAAATGTTTTCTAAGACTGTAGGTTATTCTCTACATTGACTTTGAACTGCAGACTCATTGCATTTTCCATTAAACTTCCAATGGGAACTCAAATTGAATGTGTATGTTGGCCTGCAGTGCCCTCACGTACATACTCTGCAATATTCCTATTTGACACCCAGATTTAACCAGAATTTTCATATATATCCAATTGACATCAAATAATGATTTTTTTGCTACCTAATCCTATGTAAAGTATACAGAGCTCAAAACAAATGGATTCTTAATGCTCTTCATGGTCATGTTGTACCAGTTCACTTCAATCTGTAATCAGTCTACTGTTTGATCTTCTATCGTGACATCCTGATATATACAAACTATTTGTCCGCTTTTTATAACTGAAAGTGTCCTTTTAAACTTAATGTTCTGTAAATGAAACCATTCCAATTTCTAAACCTTTTGATATGGCTTCAGTAAAATAAACAGAGCTTTTAAATAACTCAATTACACAATTAAGTGTACTACATTATTAAACCACTGTGACCCACATGTTGGCACTAAAGTAAACTATGCAAGTAACTGGCTAGTTTATGTAAACACAGTGAAAATGGCTGCGGATAGCCCTCTCCCTCCACAGTAGCAGCAGCACAATTCCTAAGTGCTGGAGCCTATGATTAGATCCACTCAACCTTTGGAATAATAAACTTCAACTACTGCTCTTCCTAATCGGACATTACATCTCATCTTGAAAAGACTTCTGGGCCAAATTGGCTCACCGACAGCTGACTGTCCTGTACACTTAATTGTCAGCCTTGCTCTTATTCAATCCATTGAGTACCACAGTATGAGTCATAATAACACCCATAACACCTAGCGGTAATGGAAATAGTTCCAAACGTTTTTTTCACCATTCATTTTTGTGTCTGGGATTTTAGAACTACTTCATTTTAGGTCTGTGTTTTGTAGGCTTACCCTGGCGTGACGTATTGATAACCACGCAAATCTCTCGGACAAGGTAACTTTTATCAATCTAGTCGCCTGTAATTACACCCCCAAAATGGAATGCTAATTAGCCGCTAATGTGGCTATCATACAGAACTACACATCTTGTTGCAAGCTTTGACGTCATCCCTTAAGGCACATATGTGCATTTGATCATTTTCCAACCTCTCTAAGCGAGAGGCATCGCTGGAGCCATGAGCCTGTTTGCTACTTGCTAACAAGCAAGTTTGGTTAGGTCAAAGATCTAAGGTTAGCAAGGTGCTTATGAAAATTTGCTAGATACCCACTGACTGTAGTTACGTGTACATCGCACGTTACCTTCCTTACAAGTAAAAAGAAAACAGCATAGGCTTTTTATTGACAAGTCTTTAGTGGGCTAGCCAGCTACTTATTCACAAGTTGACATGCTAGCTAGCATTATCCCACGTGGGAAGGGATATTTAGCTAGTTAACGTTAACTCACCTTTCATGGAGTCATAATTGCTAGCTACAGTGCCTTGCGAATGTATTCGCCCCCCCCCCTTGAACTTTGCAAACTTTTGGCACATTTCAGACTTCAAACATAAATATATAAAACTGTATTTTTTTGTGAAGAATCAACAACAAGTGGGACATAATCATGAAGTGGAACGACATTTATTGGATATTTCAAACTTTTTTAACAAATCAAAAACTGAAAAATTGGGCGTGCAAAATTATTCAGCCCCCTTAAGTTAATACTTTGTAGCGCCATCTTTTGCTGCGATTACAGCTGTAAGTCGCTTGGGGTATGTCTCTATCAGTTTTGCACATAAAGAGACTGAAATTTTTTCCCATTCCTCCTTGCAAAACAGCTCGAGCTCAGTGAGGTTGGATGGAGAGCATTTGTGAACAGCAGTTTTCAGTTCTTTCCACAGATTCTCGATTGGATTCAGGTCTGGACTTTGACTTGGCCATTCTAACACCTGGATATGTTTATTTTTGAACCATTCCATTGTAGATTTAGCTTTATGTTTTGGATCATTGTCTTGTTGGAAGACAAATCTCCGTCCCAGTCTCAGGTCTTTTGCAGACTCCATCAGGTTTTCTTCCAGAATGGTCCTGTATTTGGCTCCATCCATCTTCCCATCAATTTTAACCATCTTCCCTGTCCCTGCTGAAGAAAAGCAGGCCCAAACCATGATGCTGCCACCACCATGTTTGACAGTGGGGATGGTGTGTTCATGGTGATGAGCTGTGTTGCTTTTACGCCAAACATAACGTTTTGCATTGTTGCCAAAAAGTTCAATTTTGGTTTCATCTGACCTGAGCACCTTCTTCCACTTGTTTGGTGTGTCTCCCCGGTGGCTTGTGGCAAACTTTATACGACACTTTTTATGGATATCTTTAAGAAATGGCTTTCTTCTTGCCACTCTTCCATAAAGACCAGATTTGTGCAATATACGACTGTTTGTTGTCCTATGAACAGAGTCTCCCACCTCAGCTGTAGATCTCTGCAGTTCATCCAGAGTGATCATGGGCCTCTTGGCTGCATCTCTGATCAGTCTTCTCCTTGTATGAGTTTAGAGGGACGGCCAGGTCTTGGTAGATTTGCAGTGGTCTGATACTCCTTCAATTCCAATAGTATCGCTTGCACAGTGCTCCTTGGGATGTTTAAAGCTTGGGAAATCTTTTTGTATCCAAATCCGGCTTTAAACTTCTTCACAACAGTATCTCAGACCTGCCTGGTGTGTTCCTTGTTCTTCATGATGCTCTCTGCGCATTTAACGGACCTCTGAGACTATCACAGTGCAGGTGCATTTATACGGAGACTTGATTACACACAGGTGGATTGTATTTATCATCATTAGTCATTTAGGTCAACATTGGATCATTCAGAGATCCTCACTGAACTTCTGGAGAGAGTTTGCTGCACTGAAAGTGAAGGGGCTGAATAATTTTGCACGCCCAATTTTTCAGTTTTTGATTTGTTAAAAAAGTTTGAAATATCCAATAAATGTCATTCCACTTCATGATTGTGTCCCACTTGTTGTTGATTCTTCACAAAAAAATACAGTTTTATATCTTTATGTTTGAAGCCTGAAATGTGGCAAAAGGTCGCAAAGTTCAAGGGGCCGAATACTTTTGCAAGGCACTGTAACATTAGGCCAGCACCATGGCAAGGATAGTTGGTCAACTAGCATGTCACCACTTAGAAAAGTCTGACTACACAAATTGATTATAACTAGCTAGCTAAATATCGCATGGTGGGCTAGCGAGTTAGGCACCTTGGTTGGCTAGCTAGCTCACAAAGGACTTGTGGGCTTAATGTTTTCCCCATACAAAACACAGAAACAGCATTGTTCCACGAGTGCATCTGTTGTACATGACTAAGCAAATGACCTGTGAAGCCAGAAATGTCAGCAGGGATGGAAATTAAGCTAGGCTGGGGCTATTACTTTTCAGGCTGGGCTAGTAGACAATGTGCCAAACTAGCTGACACAGCAGTGAAATTTTGCCTTTACAAACATCGCATGCCACAGATTTAGGACCTGCAGTTAGAAATCATGGTCTGCTAGCCAGGGCCCAAAATCCCTATGTTACATTCCTGTATGTCAGTCCCTTTCAGACGATCCCCCTATGACTGTTGGTCTGCCTCAGTGACCTTACCGCTGAGGGTTTTAACTTTCCTCTTGAGAATTAGAAATACAGTAATATAGCTCATCGCAATACTTAGCATTCAGGAGAATTCCTCCTACCCAACGGAAATGTCCCATCCACGTAATAAGACTTTGGATGTGCACATAGACCAAAGCCCATTCGATTTTACCATTACTATAGTCAAGTCTGTGGGTTATGGTATTATGGTTATGGTATGCCCAGATGTCGTCATATGGCACCTCTTCTTCTTGCGCCGGGAAGAGCGGGGGCTGACATCCTAGGGTACACTTAAAAGGCGAGAGACCCATAGCAGAACTGCGAAGGGTGTGGCGGGAATTTTCCACCGACACAAGTTCCTGCCTCTGGTTGGTGGGATTTGTGAAGATGAGGCAGCAAAGAGTCTTCTCCAGGTCCTGATTGGCTCGCTCCGACTGGCCATTAGATTGTTGATGAAAATCAGAGGACAGGCTGTCCGACGAGCCAATGAGGGTGCAGAACACCTTCCAGAAGCTGGACGAGAACTGAGGACCACGATCGGAGACCATGACGACCGGCAGTCCATGAATCTGGACGATGTGCTGCACCATGAGCTGGGCCGTCTCCTTAGCTAGGGCAACTTAGGAAGGGGGATAAAATGGGCGGCTTTGGAAAACCTGTCCACCACTGTAAGGATGGTGGTGTTGCCATCTGACGTAGGGAGGCCTGTGATGACGTCCAAGGATATGGGACCAGGGGCGATGAGGGACAGGGAGTGGTTGAAGGAGGCCAGCTGGCGCTTGCCGCAGGGTTTTGTTTTACGCACACACCGTACAGGCGGCAACAAACACAGAGACGTCAGGAACCATGGTGGGCCACCAAAAACGTTGTCGGACTGTAGCTCAGTTGGTAGAGCATGGCGCTTGTAACGCCAGGGTAGTGGGTTCGATCCCCGGGACCACCCATATGTAGAATCTATGCACACATGACTGTAAGTCGCTTTGGATAAAAGCGTCTGCTAAATGGCATATATTAGGTCAAGGTCCAATGGGAGCCAGGATGACAGATGAGTCTCGAGGAATGTGCCCATTCCAGAACAGGAGCACGGACAGAGTCTGGTTAGCCCCCCCGTAGGGAGGATGGTGTAGTTGCGGGGCTGTACAGATATGAGAGTGCGTCAGCTTCACATTGTTGGACTCCGGGCAGTAGGAGATAGTGAAATGGAGACAAGTGAATAGCACAGCCCATCTCACCTGCCTGGAGTTGAGGCATTTGGTGGTATGGAGATATTCTAGGTTCTTATGGTCTGTCCACACTGAGAATGGCTGTTCCGCGCCTTCTAACCAGTGACTCCACTCCAACGAAGTAATTCACGATTTCCCATTTCATTGTTCCTCTCAGTGGGGTGAAGGCGATGGGAAAGGAAGGCGCAGGGATGCAGCTTTTGGTCCTAGGCAGAACGCTGGATTAGGACAGCCACCACTCCTCCATCCAAGGCGAAGACCTCCACCAGGATCTGACGGGATGGGTCCGGATGGATTACGGTGAGGGCTGTAGTGAATCACTGCTTGAGGTCTGAGAATACCCGGTCAGCTGCTGGAGACCATATCAATGGGACATTGGGTGAGGTGAGTGCAGAGAGGAGGGGAAGCAAAGGTGCTGTAACCCCGGATGAAACAAAGGTAGAAATTGGCAAAACAAAGGAAATGTTGCAGCTGCACTTTGAGATATCAGCTGATGTAAGAAGGGATATATAAATACATTTGATTTGATGTGCTCTCTCACTCTGGGGGTATGGCATAATTTAAATATCCCAGATATACATTCCCACTGTGCCCATACAAAAAATGTAATGTGAATTGTGTTGTACTACTGAATGAAACTGAGGAGATGCATTCAGACCAGCCTTTGTGATTTCGCTTACGTGAACTGCATTACTTTAGTTGACTGCTTTGAGCAAAACTAGAATGTAATATCCTATTCTAGGAGCCTATTGTTTGTGTATGATCTTTATTCATTGTTCACTTGTTTGGCAACAATGTCAAGTACGGGCAGGGATGACTGGGGCCTTCATTAAGTAAGACACAGGGGGTAATAAAGAACTTGAACATCACTTAACTACGTTACTTTAGTTGGCTGCTTTGAGCAAAACTTGTTTGTAATATAACCTAATCTGGGAGCCGTGTGTGTGTGTGTGTGTGTGTGTGTGTGTGTGTGTGTGTGTGTGTGTGTGTGTGTGTGTGTGTGTGTGTGTGTGTGTGTGTGTGTGTGTGTGTGTGTGTGTGTGTGTGTGTGTGTGTGTGTGTGTGTGTGTGTGTGTGTGTGTGTGTGTGTGTGTGTGTGTGTGTGTGTGTGTGAGCTATGTGTAATATAGCTGGACCATTGTCTTCCCTGAAAACAGGTACTGACAGGAGGAGCAATATGAGTCTGCCAGAGGTCGTCATGCTGGCTGGGGATGTTGATGGTGGCTTTGGTGGTCCACACAACGAAGAAGCAGGTTTCCCTTCCAGTGATGTGGAGCTGACCTTGGAACTGGTGCCAGTAAGTATAGTCTTCACGGAGGCTGTAAGACCCTTCCTCCTTGATATAAAAATCATTCGACTTCACTGCCTCTTCAATGGTAAGGTCCCTTGCACCATAAGATACACTTGACCTCCACCACTGCTGTGGTGCCCTCCAGACCATCTGGTGAGGCACCCACAATACCGTGACCCAAAGCCTTGACTCCTGCACATCAAAGTCTGGTATCTGGGGTAATCTGGTTTATGATTATATAAATGATTAAGTGTGTCTTTCCTTGTCAAATGTTGATAGCTGTATAGGACACATTGTATCGCTAAGATGCTCAAACTTAATCTAATAGCTACACTCACCGACACATGATAAACTTTATCCCTCATGCTGGCCCTGACCAAAACGGTAAGTTACCCATCGCTATAGCTGCACTTCTCTACATAGCCAGACTTATAGCTTTCTTCTCCCCTTGTAATGCTGTTATGCTCATCCTTAGAAAATGCCATAAGGTCTGAAAAAGACAACAAAGTCGACATATTGTACAAACAATTATCTAGGCTAAGTTAAACAATACAAAAAAAATGTATCAACTGCTCTGCTAACTAGCTAGCTAAAATGTAGTCAGTGGCTAGCTAAGATAGTGAAAGGGGATGTAAGAAGTTAATGGATTGGACACAGAAATACCATACAAACAATAATCTAGGCTAAGTAAATAAAAACATGTTTTGATCTACTGCTCTGTCATGTTTGTCATTTATTATCATGTCTCGTCCCTGTGCTCCCCATTCTGTTCGTTTCCCTCTGCTGGTCTTGTTGGGTTCTTTCCCTCTTTCTATCCCTCTCTCTCCCCCTCCCTCTCTCACATTCTCGCTCTCTCTTCTCTCTGTCGTTCCGTTCCTGCTCCCAGCTGTTCCTATTCCCCTAATCATCATTTGGTCTTCCCACACCTGTTCCCGATCCTTTCCCCTGATTAGAGTCCCTATTTATTCCTTTGTGTTCCGTTCCTGTCCCGTCGGTTCCTTGTTTAGTATTCACCATGCTGTGATTGCGTTTCGCCCTGTCCTGTCGTGTTTTTGCTGTGATTGTGTATCGCCCTGTCCTGTCGTGTTTTTTGCCTTCATCAGATGCTGCGTGTGAGCAGGTGTCTCTGTCTACTACGGCCTGCGCCTACCCGAAGCGACCTGCAGTCTGTGGCCGCTTCTCCAGTTATTCCCTCTACAGACTAGAGGATTTCTGTTATTCCCTGTTTGGACTTAAATAAACTCTGTTTCTGTTAAGTCGCTTTTGGGTCCTCTTTCACCTGCATGACAGAAGGAACCGACCAAGGAATGGACCCAGCGACTTCAGACGCTCGTTACACTGCCGTCAAGATCCAAGGAGCCATGCTCGGCAGACACGAGCAGGAATTGTCTGCTGCTCGCCATGCCGTGGAGAACCTGGCCGCTCAGGTTTCCGACCTCTCTGGACAGTTCCAGAGTCTACGTCTCGTGCCACCTGTTACTTCCTGGCCTGCCGAGCCTCCAGAACCTAGGGTTAATAACCCACCTTGCTACTCCGGGCAGCCCACTGAGTGCCGCTCCTTTCTCACGCAGTGTGAGATTGTGTTCTCTCTCCAACCCAACACATACTCTAGAGAGAGAGCTCGGGTTGCTTACGTCATTTCACTCCTTACTGGCCGGGCTCGAGAATGGGGCACAGCTATCTGGGAGGCAAGGGCTGATTGCTCTAACAAGTTCCAGAACTTTAAAGAGGAGATGATTCGGGTTTTTGACCGTTCAGTTTTTGGTAGGGAGGCTTCTAGGGCCCTGGCTTCCTTATGCCAAGGTGAACGGTCCATAACGGATTATTCTATTGAGTTTCGCACTCTTGCTGCCTCTAGTGAGTGGAACGAGCCGGCGCTGCTCGCTCGTTTTCTGGAGGGACTCCACGCAGTGGTTAAGGATGAGATTCTCTCCCGGGAGGTTCCATCAGATGTGGACTCTTTGATTGCTCTCGCCATCCGCATAGAACGACGGGTAGATCTTCGTCACCGGGCTCGTGGAAGAGAGCTCGCATCAACGGTGTTTCCCTGCTCCGCATCGCAACCATCTCCCTCCTCTGGCTTTGAGACTGAGCCCATGCAGCTGGGAGGGATTCGCATCTCGACTAAGGAGAGGGAACGGAGGATCACCAACCGCCTGTGCCTCTATTGCGGAGTTGCTGGACATTTTGTTAATTCATGTCCAGTAAGAGGCCAGAGCCCATCAGTAAGCGGAGGGCTACTGGTGAGCGCTACTACTCAGGTCCCTTCATCTAGATCTTGTACTACTATGTCGGTCCATCTACGCTGGACCGGTTCGGGTGCTACATGCAGTGCCTTGATTGACTCTGGGGCTGAGGGTTGTTTCATGGACGAAGCATGGGTTCGGAAACATAACATTCCTTTCAGACCGTTAGACAGGCCTACGCCCATGTTTGCCTTAGATGGTAGTCATCTTCCCAGTATCAAATTTGAGACACTACCTTTAACTCTCACAGTATCTGGTAACCACAGTGAGACTATTTCTTTTTTGATTTTCCGTTCACCGTTTACACCTGTTGTTTTGGGTCATCCCTGGCTAGTATGTCATAATCCTTCTATTAATTGGTCTAGTAATTCTATCCTATCCTGGAACGTTTCTTGTCATGTGAAGTGTTTAATGTCTGCCATCCCTCCCGTTTCTTCTGTCCCTACTTCTCAGGAGGAACCTGGCGATTTGACAGGAGTGCCGGAGGAATATCATGATCTGCGCACGGTCTTCAGTCGGTCCCGAGCCAACTCCCTTCCTCCTCACCGGTCGTATGATTGTAGTATTGATCTCCTTCCGGGGACCACTCCTCCTCGAGGTAGACTATACTCTCTGTCGGCTCCCGAACGTAAGGCTCTCGAGGATTATTTATCTGTGTCTCTTGACGCCGGTACCATAGTGCCTTCTTCTTCTCCGGCCGGGGCGGGGTTCTTTTTTGTTAAGAAGAAGGACGGTACTCTGCGCCCCTGCGTGGATTATCGAGGCTGAATGACATAACGGTTAAGAATCGTTATCCGCTTCCCCTTATGTCATCAGCCTTCGAGATTCTGCAGGGAGCCAGGTGCTTTACTAAGTTGGACCTTCGTAACGCTTACCATCTCGTGCGCATCAGAGAGGGGGACGAGTGGAAAACGGCGTTTAACACTCCGTTAGGGCATTTTGAGTACCGGGTTCTGCCGTTCGGTCTCGCCAATGCGCCAGCTGTTTTTCAGGCATTAGTTAATGATGTTCTGAGAGACATGCTGAACATCTTTGTTTTTGTCTATCTTGACGATATCCTGATTTTTTCTCCGTCACTCGAGATTCATGTTCAGCACGTTCGACGTGTTCTACAGCGCCTTTTAGAGAATTGTCTCTACGTAAAGGCTGAGAAGTGCTCTTTTCATGTCTCCTCCGTTACTTTTCTCGGTTCCGTTATTTCCGCTGAAGGCATTCAGATGGATTCCGCTAAGGTCCAAGCTGTCAGTGATTGGCCCGTTCCAAGGTCACGTGTCGAGTTGCAGCGCTTTTTAGGTTTCGCTAATTTCTATCGGCGTTTCATTCGTAATTTCGGTCAAGTTGCTGCCCCTCTCACAGCTCTTACTTCTGTCAAGACGTGTTTTAAGTGGTCCGGTTCCGCCCAGGGAGCTTTTGATCTTCTTAAAGAACGTTTTACGTCCGCTCCTATCCTCGTTACTCCTGACGTCACTAGACAATTCATTGTCGAGGTTGACGCTTCAGAGGTAGGCGTGGGAGCCATTCTATCCCAGCGCTTCCAGTCTGACGATAAGGTTCATCCTTGCGCTTATTTTTCTCATCGCCTGTCGCCATCTGAGCGCAACTATGATGTGGGTAACCGTGAACTGCTCGCCATCCGCTTAGCCCTAGGCGAATGGCGACAGTGGTTGGAGGGGCGACCGTTCCTTTTGTCGTTTGGACAGACCATAAGAACCTTGAGTACATCCGTTCTGCCAAACGACTTAATGCCCGTCAAGCTCGTTGGGCGTTGTTTTTCGCTCGTTTCGAGTTTGTGATTTCTTACCGTCCGGGTAGCAAGAACACCAAGCCTGATGCCTTATCCCGTCTGTTTAGTTCTTCTGTGGCTTCTACTGATCCCGAGGGGATTCTTCCTTATGGGCGTGTTGTCGGGTTAACAGTCTGGGGAATTGAAAGACAGGTTAAGCAAGCACTCACGCACACTGCGTCGCCGCGCGCTTGTCCTAGTAACCTCCTTTTCGTTCCTGTTTCCACTCGTCTGGCTGTTCTTCAGTGGGCTCACTCTGCCAAGTTAGCTGGTCATCCCGGTGTTCGAGGCACTCTTGCGTCTATTCGCCAGCGCTTTTGGTGGCCGACTCAGGAGCGTGACACGCGCCGTTTCGTGGCTGCTTGTTCGGACTGCGCGCAGACTAAGTCGGGTAACTCTCCTCCTGCCGGTCGTCTCAGACCGCTCCCCATTCCTTCTCGACCATGGTCTCACATCGCCTTAGACTTCATTACCGGTCTGCCTTTGTCTGCGGGGAAGACTGTGATTCTTACGGTTGTCGATAGGTTCTCTAAGGCGGCACATTTCATTCCCCTCGCTAAACTTCCTTCCGCTAAGGAGACGGCACAAATCATTATTGAGAATGTATTCAGAATTCATGGCCTTCCGTTAGACGCCGTTTCAGACAGAGGCCCGCAATTCACGTCACAGTTTTGGAGGGAGTTCTGTCGTTTGATTGGTGCGTCCGTCAGTCTCTCTTCCGGGTTTCATCCCCAGTCTAACGGTCAAGCAGAGAGGGCCAATCAGACGATTGGTCGCATACTACGCAGCCTTTCTTTCAGAAACCCTGCGTCTTGGGCAGAACAGCTCCCCTGGGCAGAATACGCTCACAATTCGCTTCCTTCGTCTGCTACCGGGTTATCTCCGTTTCAGAGTAGTCTGGGTTACCAGCCTCCTCTGTTCTCATCCCAGCTTGCCGAGTCCAGCGTTCCCTCCGCTCAAGCGTTTGTCCAACGTTGTGAGCGCACCTGGAGGAGGGTGAGGTCTGCACTTTGCCGTTACAGGGCACAGACGGTGAGAGCCGCCAATAAACGCAGGATTAAGAGTCCAAGGTATTGTTGCGGCCAGAGAGTGTGGCTTTCCACTCGCAACCTTCCTCTTACGACAGCTTCTCGTAAGTTGACTCCGCGGTTCATTGGTCCGTTCCGTGTCTCCCAGGTCGTCAATCCTGTCGCTGTGCGACTGCTTCTTCCGCGACATCTTCGTCGCGTCCATCCTGTCTTCCATGTCTCCTGTGTTAAGCCCTTTCTTCGCACCCCCGTTCGTCTTCCCTCCCCCTCCCGTCCTTGTCGAGAGCGCACCTATTTACAAGGTACATAAGATCATGGACATGCGTTCTCGGGACGGGGTCACCAATACTTAGTGGATTGGGAGGGTTACGGTCCTGAGGAGAGGAGTTGGGTTCCGTCTCGGGACGTGCTGGACCGTTCACTCATCGATGATTTCCTCCGTTGCCGCCAGGATTCCTCTCGAGTGCGCCAGGAGGCGCTCGGTGAGTGGGGGGTACTGTCATGTTTGTCATTTATTATCATGTCTCGTTCCTGTGCTCCCCATTCTGTTCGTTTCCCTCTGCTGGTCTTGTTGGGTTCTTTCCCTCTTTCTATCCCTCTCTCTCCCCCTCCCTCTCTCACTCTCTCGCTCTCTCTTCTCTCTGTCGTTCCGTTCCTGCTCCCAGCTGTTCCTATTCCCTAATCATCATTTGGTCTTCCCACACCTGTTCCCGATCCTTTCCCTGATTAGAGTCCCTATTTATTCCTTTGTGTTCCGTTCCTGTCCCGTCGGTTCCTTGTTTAGTATTCACCATGCTGTGATTGCGTTTCGCCCTGTCCTGTCGTGTTTTTGCTGTGATTGTGTATCGCCCTGTCCTGTCGTGTTTTTTGCCTTCATCAGATGCTGCGTGTGAGCAGGTGTCTCTGTCTACTACGGCCTGCGCCTACCCGAAGCGACCTGCAGTCTGTGGCCGCTTCTCCAGTTATTCCCCTCTACAGACTAGAGGATTTCTGTTATTCCCTGTTTGGACTTAAATAAACTCTGTTTCTGTTAAGTCGCTTTTGGGTCCTCTTTCACCTGCATGACATGCTCTGCTAACTCGCTAGCTAAATTGTTGTCAGTCGCTAGCTAAGACAGAGAAAGGGAACCAGAGTTCATGGATTGGACACAGAAGGTCTCTGATCGTGCTGGTGAATAGTGGTTGACAGTGTCGGCTAGAGATGACGTGCAGTAGCTTCCTGCAGGAATTTGTAGTATTGTTGAGTTTAAAAAAAAAGTAAATTGAGGCAAATATATTCATAAAACTCACCTTGTCTGAGAGAGAATTACACGGTTATCAAAACATCACACCAGGGTAAGACCATATGAAACACAGATGAAGTAATTGTAAAGAAGGATTGGAAATATTGGCAGGTTTTAATGCTAGGTTTTATGACGCGTCCACTGTGCCGAACAGTGCTCCAACCAGATGCATTTCAGGAATGTTTTCATGGAATTACACCAGGAAATTGCAGTTCACAATTGTATGTTAAGTTGCTAGACTTTCAAAGGTTAAAGGGAAACATATTTTGGGATTTCCTACTTACCCAGAGTCAGACATACTCATGGATACCATTTTAATGTCTCTGCATGCAGATTGAAGGAAGTTGATGGTAGCATATTGTTAGCTTAGCGCAATTGCTGAAAGTCTATGGATATCTACTAGCCAGCTCCTCCCACAAGCAAAACAATATAACTTCTAACTACTCCAAAACTGGGTGGTTGGTCATTTATAGTCTTACAAGGCTGTACGTACTTATCAATATTTTATACATTTGTTAATTTGACTGATAATTACAAGAAATTAGATTCTATCAACTTGCTCATTTGGGTTCTATGTCGCTTGATGGTGTCACGGCTGTCTGAAGGACTGGACCAAGGTGCAGCATGGTAAGTGTACATTTTAACTTTATTTAAAAATGACACCGACAAATGAAGAACAAAAAACCAACCGTGAAGCTTTGGGCTCTGTGCCCTGAACAACTACAAAGTTAACTTCCCACAAAACAGGTGGGGGATAAGGGTACCTAAATATGGTTCTCAGAGACAACGATAGACAGCTGTCCCTGATTGAGAACCATGCCAAGCCAAGACATAGAAATACAAAACATAGAAAAAAGGACATAAAATGCCCACCGTAGTCACACTAGCCTAACCAAAATAGAGAATAAAAAGCCTCTCTGTGGATAGACCGGACCGTGAAGGCGCACTGGAGGTCTCGAGCACCGAGCCTGCCCAACCCTACCTGGCTGAATGCTCCCCGTAGCCAGGCCAGTGCGGCGAGGTGGAATAGCCTGCACTGGGCTGTGCTGGCGAACCGGGGACACCATCCGTAGGGCTGGTGCCATGTACACCGGCCTGAGGAGATGCACTGGAGACCAGATGTGCTGAGCCGGCTTCATGGCACCTGGCTCGATGCCCACTCTAGCCCGGCCGATACGAGGTGCTGCAATGTACCGCACCGGGCTATACACATACACCTCACGGCATAATACGGTGCCTACCCGGTCTCTCTCTCTGCACGGTAAGCACGGGGAGTTGGCGCAGGTCTCCCCAACTGACTTCGCCACACTCCCCGTATGCCACCCCCCAATACATTTTTGGGGCTGCCTCTCGGGCGTCCTTGAACTCCATTCGTCGGTGTCCCTCCTCACAATGTTCCAGAGAATCCCAGGCAGGCTCCGGCACTCTCTCTGGGTCGATCGACCACCTGTCTATCTCGTCCCAAGTTCTGACATAGTCCAGATCTCGCAGCTGCCTGATACCACGCTGCTTGGTCCTTGGTTGGTGGGTGGTTCTGTAACGGCTGGCTGCAGGACTGGACCAAGGTGCAGCATGGTAAGCATACATAAAGGAATTATTGGTGGAGTGCTGCAGAGATGGTTATCCTTCTGAAAGGTTCTTCAATCTCCACAGAGGAACCCTGGAGCTCTGTCAGAGTGACCATTGGGTTCTTGGTCACCACCCTGACCAAGGCCCTTCTCCCCTGATTGCTCAGTTTGGCCAGGCGGCCAACTCTAGGAAGAGTCTTGGTGGTTCCAAACTTCTTCCATTTAAGAATGATGGAGGCCACTGTGTTCTTGGGGACCTTCAATGCTGCAGACATTTTTCGGTATCCTTCCCCAAATCTGTGCCTCGACACAATCCTGTCTCGGAGCTCTACGGACAATTCCTTCGACCTCATGGCTTGGTTTTTGCACCGACATGCACTGTCAACTGTGGGACCTCATATATACAGGTGTTTGTTTTTGCAAATCATGTCCAATCAATTTATCATTGATATACTCTTCTCACACTTTGCTTACCTGATATATAGCTAACATTTGCTAGAAAAGTCACTCAAGACTGCCACTGTCCTGCTGTCTCTGCTGGCTAGCTGTGTTGACACTCGCGCACAGCATATCCTTGTGCCCACTGTCACAGAGGATTCATGATATGTGTACAGTAGTTCTGAGATAATAGTTCCAAAAACAACTATAATCAAAAGATTATAATTTCATATATACTTGTAAAGATTACTTAGAGTACAAAGTCCTAACCACCCATCCTTTGTGTAGTTAAACTATGCTTCATTGGCTCACAGATTCCTGTCATAGTTGACCACCATTACTTCTGTTTCAATGAAGGTGTTTGTTTGTGGAATATCTATATATATATATACAGTTAGTTTCCCAATCAAAGGGGTTTTGTTACTGAAGCAAATGTTACGATTTATAGCAATAATTCATGTAAATAATTGCATCATTATGTGCATTGTCTGTGCGGAAGACCATAGCCTGCATCGTAGCAGGCTATGGTTTATTTAGGCCTGAACTGGAATTCCACAGCACAGCTAAGTACCATAGGTGGGTATTGTCTAATACTTTGCACAATGCCTGCAACAATATTACAGGCCTGCAAACAGATGTCCCATCATACAGGGAGTGCAGAACAACAAAGGAGTCAACTGGCGCCTACAGGGCACCAAACCCGTCTCAAACCTAGTATATCTGATTTTCACCTAATGTTAATTTCCGTGCCAATGTGAAATGTCAAGAACAACCGTTTACTGCTGCAATACACAAATTAAACCATAATCAAAAAAGTGGCGTAGATTAAAACCACTTGTGATTTGTGGTGTCTGAGACCTTAAGTGGCAGAGTCATTCAGATCCTTTGTTTGGTGATCAAACAGTCTAAATACTGTATCTACATCAGTCTAGCTCCAATATGTCTGCTGTATCATTTCCTGCAGCTGCACGACATCCTAATGATAATTGGGCCGGGGTAAACCGGTGAGATAGGTTGACCTCTGCATTTTGTTGACTTAGGATGGGAAAATCATTGCCCTGTTTATTTGCTCCTGTAATGTCTAACAACTGAAGAAATATATTTTGCCCAGCAGCCTAGTGTAATCAGGGAGTATTCTGTTTGGCATGCCTCAGTGGCCGTGTAGTCCTCTGGGCAGGGGGAGACTACACTGCTGTTCAGCCCAACTGGAAATCTGTCTTGTGAGATGCTTCCAGCTGTGAAATAGTCCGTTTTTAGACATGTGATATTACATATAAAATTGTAGTCAGAAGATCAAAAGATACTGTCCATCACCAAGAGAGTTTATGATCATATCATCACCAAAGTGACTTTCCACAGTAGTAGGGAATAGTGGGGTAAGTTAAGCCAAAGGGGTTGAACCACCCTTGTTTCCAGGAACCCGTACACAAAATTAACAATTTGAAGAAATATTTAGGAAGAGGTCATCATTTCAAGGAGTTTTTGAAGTAAGAAACCACATGAAAAAAAGGGATAAGCAAGGTAAGTAAAAAAAAGTCAAATTATTTTTTGGTGTTAGAGGTTTCATGATGCTTGTATCTACACCGAAGTAGATAACTTTAAGATTGTTCTGTACATCAGTTGGGGTCTATATGAGCTTCAATATGAGGTGCTAAACCTAGCATGAAAGTCTGTAGCTGTGTGGGCTAATATAGTCAAAATGTTTGCCATGGGGTAAGTTGAGCCAATGGTTGAGTCAATGGCAATTTGAGCATGTTGAAGTGTTTTCTTCCCAGGCAAAATTCAAGGCAGGTAACAACAGGGCCTGGCCTATGTTAAAAGTGTTTAAACAAGTACAAAGTGTGTGCTAAGCCTGTGTTAAAAGACCAAAACGTGTTGAATTGTGTTTGGGAAATAAAGATATATAGTTTTAAGAAGGTAGTTGTAACATTTATTTCAGTGCGGAGATGTATAGGTGGCTTAACATACCCTGTCCTGCGGATCAGCTTACCCGATACCTGGGGTAAGTTGTGCCAAGAGACCACTTTTTTTGGACAAGCTATGTTTTCAAACCTGTAATGTTTACATGAATTCTGATTTATTTCCAGGTATACACAACATCCTGAAATATATGTAGATATCTTTGTTAGAAAGAAAACTATATTTCCCTTGACGGAGTGATACTAAATGTGAAGAAATTCTCAACTTACCCCACTCTATATTATGTTAACTGTTTCAGTTACTTGTCTGTTGTATACAGTAGAGTGGCCCCCTTTCCCCTTTCCCTTCATTTGTCCAAATACAGAATAAACTGATGGAGGTGCGGTGATAGCTTCCCACCATCAATAGTATAGCTTGTTCGTTTACTTAACAATTCAGTTTGTCTCTAGAATAGCAATGCGCTACAAACATGTCTGAGCAGGACTGCTGGACACACGACACTCTTCCTCAGCTGGTTTTGATGCAGGGATGAGACAGTACCAGGACAGCCTTTGGACGGCTCTGAAAGGACTGAGGATTGGGGGCTCAGGCAGTCTGGTCTGGTGGAGTAGAGCTCTCTCTCTCTCACTCGGTGGGCGGGTTCCTGCTGGCAGGCTGATGGTAACCCCATGGTAACCGTAGTAACAAGGGCCTACCCCATGGCCCACGACACAGCGGTCCAGCGGCGCCTGCCGGCTCAGCCCAAAACACAATTTCTACCCCAGATGTATCCCTAAGATTTGGTAGAACAACAACATCAAAGTTGAACTTGATTGTTTTTGATTGTAGGATTATTTCATGCTGAGGTCTTTTTCTTGTATTTTTTCAGGAAAAGATATTATCATTCAACCACACATATTTAATTGAGGCAATTGGAGCCACTCTGAATTGGGCTTTGGCTTTCATCTGTAATGGTATTGATAATGAGATAGAGCTGGTTCTGAACAGTCTAGTCCGATGAGTAGGAGGAGACCACCACTGAAATCTCATGACTGTACTCATTAACTTTTCCTCTCCACGTTTGGATAGCTCCTTGCAAAGCCCCAAAAATGATCTATTATCTTGGATATCTGCAATATTTCGAAAAAATATTTAGTTTCTTCATTTTTGTATGGTATTGTTTAGTATTTTGCGTTGTCTCCGCCTTGATGTTTGTGCTCGATTGGATCTTTTAAATGGATGGCTTGACTGGAAAATAAGTAAACAACGAATGCCTTTTCGAAATGTCAGCATGCTTCCAGGCTAGCGCAGACATTTAAAGAGCATCTTATCGTGTTGATTTAAGCAATTAAACATGAAGTTGTTCTTTCCAAGCTCTGACTGACTGTATTGTCTTAATTAGTATCCACTGAGTCTTATCCTCAAAGCCTTTTTTCTAGCCCGATAAAGAACAGTCTTATCATGGTCATTACGTGGTTAACTGTCTGGCTATGTGAAGAAATGCTATGTTTAGATTTGGGAAACCTTTGGTGGAGTACAACCTAGCCTTTCATGTGTTTGGGAACAGGACTTTACAGATGCTTAAGGAGTACTTTATTTTAAACCACACACTTTGTCCATAGATAACTTGTACTGTACATCCTTATAAAAGGCAAACAACACTGCCAGAAAATTGAGAACTACCGAAATACCCTTGGCTAAGAGGACAGTACAGCGTTTTGACCTTGAACAAATGAACTACAAAGTTGGAATCTTTATAATGTTTGAATATGGAAGTCTCATGCGGACTTGAAACTATTTCTCAAATCTCAACCAACTCCATCAAAGAATAGCATTTTGTTATTCCCATCATGCAATGTCCCACCCTGTGGGTGGACAGCTTCAGGAGGCACACAATAGCTTGGTGTTGCATATGCTTAATAACTATTGTATGTGACATTTTTTGTTGTTGCCCCCAAGTCAACCACATCCAGATTCAGATCTCCTCAAATGTGACAAAGCATTGTGGGAAGAGATGGGTGAAGATCTGGACACTGCCCATGCCAGCAGGGAGCTGTTTGGACAAGGTTTATCACACTCATCTCCAGGTAATTTATAACAACCCATAGCTTCCAGGGTCCCACTATCTATCGCAAGAACTTTGCTTACAAATACGACTGAAATGCTGGTAGCTGGGTTTCTCACCTTCTGCTGAAAAAGGAGAAAAAAAGGCCCACATTATTGCTAGCCCATATTGCAGGTTGTCTCTTGCAAAGATGCCCTGGCTGTGAATGTCTTGGCACAGCAAATTCTCCGATTTTATTTACCTGCATAGTGATGCAAGGGCTAAGGACTTTATTCAGAAGTCACCATGAATCATCATGTAAAATAAAATCTACGCCTGGCTTTAGTGGGAATCAGGATGGCTTCAAAGAATTCCAAAGTTTTGCAATACTTGCCCAACTTAATCATTTATATCTATGGTAGTCAGTTTATGACATGTTTAGTTAACGTTGATTACATAGTATTGCACCACATAATTTATGTTGCATGATTCAAATAAATCCAGAAGCAATGAATGACATAATTACTCATGACATCCCAGACAGACTTTATTACTTGCAGATGCATATCAGTGCCATATGGATGGTTTTCCTTCTAATTGAAGTACTAAACTATCTGCAGTAATGATACTGGAACTTGCCTATATTACACTGTAGTTACAGATCCTAGCAACTCTCAGTGCCTCCATTATAGCAGGCAGAAAAACCACGGGAGCTTGTTAAACTATTTAAACTGTCAGATTAAACTGTTCATGTTGTAAATAGTTGCTACTTCAAGAAATGTTATGATGGACACTGACAATCCTCCAAGCTAATGTTGTTTAGTTATGAAATATAAGGGTAGCTTTCCCTACAGAATCATACGGAAAGCCTAGCAATTAACATGGTAACTTTAAGAGAAAAACGTTTTTCTTTTACATACCAGTACGCTCTTAGAAAAAAAGGTGCCATGTAGAACCCTTTACACCACAGGAGGTTGGTGACACCTTAATTGGGGAGGACGGGCTCATGGTAATGGCTGGAGTGGAATCCGTGAAATGGTAACAAACACATGAGCTGTGTTCGAATACCCATACTAACATACTGTACACTGCATAAATACTTAATGAGTATATACAACATACAGTGGGGCAAAAAAGTATTTAGTCAGCCACCAATTGTGCATGTTCTCCCACTTAAAAAGATGAGAGAGGCCTGTAATTTTCATCATAGGTACACTTCAACTATGACAGAAAAAATGAGAAAAAAAATCCAGAAATCACATTGTAGGATTTTAAATTTATTTATTTGCAAATTAAGGTGGAAAATAAGTATTTGGTCACCTACAAACAAGCAAGATTTCTTGATCTCACAGACCTGTAACTTCTTCTTTAAGAGGCTCCTCTGTCCTCCACTCGTTACCTGTATTAATGGTGCCTGTTTGAACTTGTTATCAGTATAAAAGACACCTGTCCACAACCTCAAACAGTCACACTCCAAACTCCACTATGGCCAAGACCAAAGAGCTGTCAAAGGACACCAGAAACAAAATTGTAGACCTGCACCAGGCTGGGAAGACTGAATCTGCAATAGGTAAGCAGCTTGGTTTTAAGAAATCAGCTGTGGGAGCAATTATTAGGAAATGGAAGACATACAAGACCACTGATAATCTTCCTCGATCTGGGGCTCCACACAAGATCTCACCCCGTGGGGTCATAGTGATCACAAGAACAGTGAGCAAAAATCCCAGAACCACATGGGGGGACCTAGTGAATGACCTGCAGAGAGCTGGGACCAAAGTAACAAAGCCTACAATCAGTAACACACTACACCGACAGGGACTCAAATCCTGCAGTGCCAGAAGTGTCCCCCTGCTTAAGCCAGTACATGTCCAGGCCTGTCTGAAGTTTGCTAGAGAGGATTTGGATGATCCAGAAGAAGATTAGGAGAATGTCATATGGTCAGATGAAACCAAAATATAACTTTTTGGTAAAAACTAAACTCGTCGTGTTTGGAGGACAAAGAATGCTGAGTTGCATCCAAAGAACACCATACCTACCGTGAAGCATGGGGGTGGAAACATCATGCTTTGGGGCTGTTTTTCTGCAAAGGGACCAGGATGACTGATCCGTGTAAAGGACAGAATGATCGTGAGATTTTGAGTGAAAACCTCATTCCATCAGCAAGGGCATTGAAGATGAAACGTTCTGGGTCTTTCAGCATGACAATGATCCCAAACACACCGCCCGGGCAAGAAGGAGTGGCTTCATAAGAAGCATTTCAAGGTCCTGGAGTGGCCTAGCCAGTCTCCAGATCTCAACCCCATAGAAAAACTTTGGAGGGAGTTGAAAGTCCGTGTTGCCCAGCAACAGCCCCAAAACATTACTGCTCTAGAGGTGATCTGCATGGAGGAATGGGCCGAAATACCAGCAACAGTGTGTGAAAACCTTGTGAGACTTACAGAAAACGTTTTACCTCTGTCATTGCCAACAAAGGGTATATAACAATGTATTGAGATAAACTTTTGTTATTGACCAAATACTTATTTTCCACCACCATTTGCAAATAAATTCATTAAAAATCCTACAATGTGATTTTCTGGATTATTTTTCTCATTTTGTCTGTCATAGATGAAGTGTACCTATGATAAATTACAGGCCTCTCATCTTTTTAAGTGGGAGAACTTGCACAATTGGTGGCTGACTAAATACTTTTTTGCCCCACTGTCTATATACTATTAGTTCATTTTAGTATACTGTAAACAAACGGTATCATTTCAATTGAGCATACTAGGGCTTTGCCTGTCTACTGGAAGTTGGTGCTGTTGCTATGCAACCTCTTGTTAGCTTGTTAGCATAAGAAATTACTAGCTAAACATTTTACGATTTCGGGTGTGTTTGTGAATTCAATCTGGAGTACCAGAGTGTACTCTGGTCATTGTCAGATTTTCCAGATTGTCTGTTCTTAATTCAGTTAATTTCGCTCTCGGAGCGTTCAGAGCACACACTGGACGCCCTGGCCAAGGAGTAGGGGTGGCAGGGTAGCCTAGTGGTTAGAGAGTTGGACTAGTAACCGAAAGGTTGCAAGTTTGAATCCCCTTTATTTTACTAGGCAAGTCAGTTAAGAACAAATTCTTATTTTCAATGACAGCCTAGGAACAGTGGGTCAACTGCCTGTTCAGGGACAGAACGACAGATTTGTACCTAGTTGAGCTGGTTAGGCTGTTTTCATGTTATCCAGAGCGTTGGTGACTGTAACTGTGCTGCTGGCAATAATTTAATTACGCTTTTTATTTTGCTGATGTTTAACGTTACACCGGCCATATTCAATGGGTGTTGAGCGTTTGTAAATTCATCAGTTATTCTGCGCGAGAGTGCTCTGAAATCAGAGTAGATAGCCAGAATGAACCATGTCCATTGAAACGCACAACAACTATACCACTTAGCTAAGAATTATGTGAATAATCAAGTCAAGAAACGTTGGTAGTTAGTTAGAAGATAGTTAATAATACTGCCTGGTAAGTTCGATGTATTAGTAGCCAACTAACGTTAAGTAACTAGGATAGCCTAGCTAACAAATTGTCAGCCAACGGAAAGCGTAACGTGACTTATTTGAAAAGTCATTACTTTATTATTAAATTGCTCAACATTTTGTATCCACTCTCATCGGACTTCGGCTGCATATTTTCCGCCATTTTCTTCAAATCTGAAAACGTTGTTAAGCCACTCCCATTTTCTGAAGAATTGCAGTATGGGCCCTAAAAGCACGGAAATAGTGTCCACTGCATGTTTACTTTGTATTTTGGCAAATTTAGTACGACATCCGGGAACTTTTGGCATACTAACTATATCCATATTATGACCAATAAGCTTACTATAAATTCAATTCACATCACAAATAGCATGGTTAGTGCTGTTAGTAAGAGTATTCAAACTCGGCTATGGTTTGATTCCATTCGCTCTGTTCTAGCCATGATTATGAGCCGTCCTCCTCTCAGTAGCCTCCACTGCTTTACACAGAGGGTTCTACATGGAACCCAAAATAGTTCTCTCTGCAACCAAAAGGGGTTCTACCTGGAACCAAAAAGTGTTCTCCTATGGGGACAGCCAAAGAACCCGTTTGGAACCCTTTTTTCTAAGAGTGTAATTAAAGGTCCCAACTTAGGGAATGATACTCTGTGACTGTGTCTATCAATGGTGGTCCTGTGTGGCCGGTGGTCCTGTGTGGCTCAGTCGGTAGAACATGGCGCTTGCAATGTCAAGGGTCATGGGATTGATTTCCGCTGTGGCCACCAATGTGTAGCATCTGAGAATAAAGCTCCACCCCTAGTTCAAACTTAGTGTCGCTTCTACGCATACGCAACATAAGCAGTCACTTAGGGCCCAGCAATCACTAGGGGGCCCCACTTACTGTTAGTTAGGAGAGTCGAATACACAACGAGCAATTTTTGAATTTGGTACGGCATGTGTCCTAGGGCCCTGACCTCGAGTGGTCCCCCATTGTTTATGTTAGTCACTATCACTCAGATATCACATGAACATGGCATAAGCCATTGCAAAATGTGTAGAACTGCAGGAAATTAGCTTTAAAACTGCAACTGTTTCTCTCCGCAGCCAAGGTCAGGGCTACTCAAATGTTTTGCCTGAAAGGTAGTGGCCAAAAACTTGTTTAAGGCTCACAAAACGCTAGAAACAGCCCTGCTCAAACTTTCACAAAGCACTATTCAACAGGTATCTAAAATTGTGGTGTGTGTGCCAGGAGTATTTGTTTCTGTTAATAACTGTATTGTTGTGTTGATAATAGGCCAGCATTACTTTAGAAGTACATTTTCTAAAGTTTTTAGATCTTTGCTTAGTTGAGTTCTGGTAATTATTTCCCCTTGACTTGTGTTTTTGTTCAAGTATCCTTATTCTATGTTTATCTCCACAGGCATTAAAAGGTAGGACACTTAAACCAATTTTGCAGTTTGAAAAGCATGTTGAACATGCTGTTGCATCAATACGATAAATTAACAGCCATTTGTTAATGTGGTCATGGCACATTTTCTCCATGTTCTCGATAAGTGACTTTTAAATGTTAACATTTGCTGGATGTCTGCTACATTTCAGATCTGGTCACCACAGAGTAATGAGACTCAGTCCAAAGACGTTATTTTGGGGAATGCAAGTTAACATGTAATATTCAAAAATCAAAGAGAGAGTCAACCTAGAAAACCATTGACTAATGTTCTGCCCATGTTTTTGTCAGCCTTCTTTGGTTAACAATGTTGAGGGGCACTGTGCTCAAACATAAAGTGAAGGATCCTGCATGTGTTAATCATAAATAGAATTGAAAAATATCATGCAGGATAAAAAAATTTAAAAAAATAAAATACCCAAAGTGTAGCCCCATGAGGTTTTGTTCATAGCTTTTTTGTCTGCTTAAAATGAAGAGTAGTTCCAAAAAGCCACCCACACTTTACCAAAGAGACAGCAGACAATCTGTAACCAGAACCTATTTATGGGTTATGCTACTGCCAGAAGAGAATTCCTCCCAAAGTGAAAAGGGCCTATTGAATCAGAGACTCACCCATCATTCATTGGCTGGGAACAGAAAGAAGGAGGCTATGATTTGGTAACACAGCTCATTTAGATTGGCTTTAACACCTACACTCTTCACTTCCCTTCTAACTTCAAATACCCACTGCCTTTTTTTGTTTTCAATGTCCACCACAATTTGAATAGATGAATTTACTTATGGTTGTATGTTATTGAAGGGGAAGATGCCTAAAAGGTGTCCATATTAGGACTGACGTGTGACACCGCATGCCCAGGTAACAGGCTTATGATGAAATGAACTTGAACGTAGTGTGGGCCTATGTGTGTGCGTGTGTGTTTCTGCGACCATGTGTGCATACCGTACGGCTCATTGGTTAAAGAGTTAAAGAGGTGACGTCATGAACTCTTCCCCTGTGCGGACTGCTGCCCGTGTATAGAAAGACACGGTGGCCCTGTTGCACCGGCTTTGATCACAAATAATCGTCTTGCCGCTCTCCCTGGTATGCAAACCTTCCCACGTTATCGGTGCGGAAATCAAAATGATTTCTATTCAGCAGGTTAACAGCCAAAACACTGGGTGAAATTCTTCAGCGTGAGGGTAAGGCCTCCAATCCCCTCATCATTCTGCCATAACCTCTTCATTTATGTCTCACAGAGCGAATCTTGAAGGCCATTGTTGCAGATGTAAATATCTACAGTCTGATTTTGGCAGCCATATTGTTATGATACCTCTTAACTCCCCCCTTCCAGAGAATAGGTTAGTTATGAGAGCAGAGAATCACCCAATGGGACCTGTTTGCTGTTGCTAGGGATGGAAAGGGTTTCTGTGAGGGATATTTTTGACTATTTTTTACATGCCATTTCCTTCCAGCAAAGTCCCTGAGCTGTGCTAAGTCATCCCACTGATTAGCACAGAGGAGATTTATGGGCCTTGTTGCTGACCACTCTCATAATGTAGTCCAGCACATTCTGCAGATTTGGACAGAGCTGTGACAACGTGAATATCATATGAGTATTATAGTGAGGAAATGGGTAGATAGAACTTCCACCAACACAATTCGAGGCGCAGCCGGAAATCACAGGACCATGTGGGCCAACTTTCTAAGGAAGCTTAACGTCCATTCGGTTAACATTTTTACACATTTGGAATGAGTAAAGCTGTCCTTTTCAAAATGAGTTGAACAAATAGACCACTCTGTCTCATTGCACTACTACCCTCTGATATTCCAGTGAGGACTGTAGAAATTGGACTAGATGACAATGGTAAACATGTAGCACACACAGGCCTACAGTATGACATGTCCCAACCCTTGTTAGAATCTTCTGGAGCCATGGTGGTCTTATTTTCAGCCATACAATATTCACTCTGGACAGTTTTCTCACACAAAGACACACACACACACACACAGACACATACACTATAATATATAAAGATATAACAACATCAGACATACAAACACTCACACTCCAGCATATTTAAGGACATCAGGCAGATGATAGAATGTTGTGGACCGATGCAGATCTCTTTGTAGCTGGAGCAAACAGAAATATTATCAAGATCAGTTTGTTGAGGCCTGAGATTTCTGGACAGCCTCCAGCGGGGTCTCTCTTTCCCCCATTTCACAGCTTTAACAAGTCTGATTTGACTGACCTGGGGAAACAGTTTAATGACCAGTTCTAGACTCCGTTTCAGCACTGCGTGGGTGGGTGGTCCTGCCCGATTGGGGAAGTAGGGGTGGAGGCTCGTATGTACATACAGTGTGCAATGTGTGCTGTAAATTGATGTCACATTAGAACAACAAATATTTTAAACTTCACCCTCCTGCTGAACTATCCTGATGAGGTCAAGTAGCATATTTACACAATGTTCAATGGGTGCAAATTCCTGGTTGTTATAGAGAGGTTAATCAGATGATTTCCCATAGATACCCCTTTGTGCTTGTATATTTGGAGATCAAAGCAATATTTGATTTTGCATCTTGGTACTTTTTGATTATGTGAAAGTTATATTTTTTATTTGAACTTTGCTTAGTTGCATGATAAGCCCAAACTAAGTTTGTTTAATCCTTCAGACTGGTGTACTTTTGGGGTTGTTGTTTTAACTTTTTTGTATCCCTTTATTTCTTTCAACTGAATTTATTTCAACCCTTTTCCTACTCAGGATTACTGCCTCACAGTGATATTCGTGGAGCATACTCCTTTTTTTTTGTCAACCTGCGGGATGTCTTCTGAAGATGATAGGTTTTCACTGGTCGAGACTTAATAAACATCACAGAGTTTTAAGAGATGCCCGGCGCCACATCTCTCGAGTCAACTCTGCTACTTAAAATAATTTACTTGGAACCTGATGTCCAAGTGTCCTTTTCACTTGTTTCATCTGCAATGAATCAGCCATCATGTTTAATGTGAGTTTGTTAAGTTTCCCCCCTTTCTTCCCTACTGCTCCAGCCAGGTTTATAGTTAGCACAGAGCCGACTCCAAGATTTAAGAGAGTTCTGACACTCAACAAGCTTTCAAGTTTTTATTTCCTTGTAATCCTACAGATATTGATGTCTGAAAATCTTCATATTCAAGACTGGTCAGATACTATTTTTGTAAATACTTATCATGACACTGTTGATAGCTAGAATGGTGCATTTCTAACACAATACTATCTGAAATCAAACCATTTTGCATTAAATTGCATTGCAAAAGTTTCACATTGTATTTCATGTTCCAATAATCCTTCAAAATGTGCGCTTACACAACAGCCTCTCAACCAAAGCCATGTTAATCTATTTGTCCTTTACTAATGGAACAAATATTTCCCTAATTATGGTAAATACTGCGTTGCTATTTCATGTGGAATCATTCATGTTTGATGCCTGTTCCGATAAGCCACTTTTGAAGTTGTACTGTATACGTTGTAAATTGTTTATTTGATCTCATTCAAGTACCAAAATCACCCCTGCTTCACCACTGGGAATAGGGAGCAGTGTAAGGGTACTTCAGCACTTGGCTCCTGCGCCAAGACTCTCCAAATATCTTTTCCTGGTGCCTAAAATTAGCCCCATAATAAGGTAGTGGCTTCCTTTTCTCTGAACTAATAGCCTGTCCCTATGGGAATACATGATGTGGGCTAACACTAAAGCTTAATTAACATAAATACATCAGACTGGTACGTGCTAGAGCCCTGAGATGTAAACACATTTAAGATTTTTTTTTATAAACTGGAGCAACAATTTATTTCAATACTTTTCATTTAACCCATAAATTGAGCATTTTACAGTATATCATTGAATCATCCAATGTATTATTATTTCTTGCATTATTCAAACAAAGTAGACTAAGACTGGCTCGTAGAAGTGCACAGAGTTGATGTGCAACGTACATACTGGTCAACAGATCTTGATACCGTAGGTGTGCTGAATCACACGTTTCTATTTAGAGGTTACAAACAGAACCAGAGGGCAGTTAAGATCCCCTCAACACTCTCCACAGCCACCTTTTCCAGTGTACACCTTCATTAAAGGCTTTTATGTGAAGTCCAGGATGGCTGGAGAGAATGGAAAGGACATGCTTAAGTAGACTCCACTTCATTATTAAACCTATAGGTCACATTTTGTTGCACTTGTATTAATCTGTTTTATTTCAACTAATGAGTGCTGCTGTAAATTTAACTGTAGTTGAGGAATTTTTATTACCCTCTGCAATCTTTTGATCAGGTAGCGAAGTTATTCAGGAGCAGGGGAGTTGGAGAATCTTTACTGTGTACAGTACAGTGTCCAATTACAGAAAGGTTTGATTTTCTCCTCTCATTAGGAATTCTCCATCACAAGTCAACAGCTCCACCAGAGTAATGGTTTGAGGTGATTTCACACGAGGCCTCAAAGCACCACGAAAGGTCATTAGCCATGGATGTTACCGAATATTTACTATGGTCCATAGTGTGTACAATAACATATGGATAGGGAAGTTGAACGTGCAATAAATCAAATCAAATGTTATTTGTCACATGCGCTGAATACAACAGGTGTAAACTTTAGCATGAATTTCTGGCATGCGAGCCCTTCGCAATGATGCAGAGTAAAACAAATTAGAAAAATGTAAATTGAAACAAGAGTAATAAAATACACAAGATCGAAGAAATATACAGGGAGTACCAGTACCATATCACTGCGCAGAGGTATGAGGTATTTGAGGTAGATATGCACATAAAGGCAGGGTAAAATGTTTAGGCATCAGGATAGAAATAGTAAAATAAAGAACAGAGTAGCAGCAGCATATGATGAGTGTGAAACTGTGTATGTGTGTATCTACTTACCTGTGAACCTGCTCCTTGGTGACCCTGAGTGTTCCCATGTCCACATACATGCACACACACACAATATATCCAAAAAAGCTTCAGCCTGCACATAGCATAGGAAGTGTAGCCAGTGGGATACCAGCCTGTGGTGTTTCAACAGGCAGGCCCATGCCTTTCCATATGTCCAGTAGCTGTTGAGGAGTGTAGAGGATGGTCGTGGTGACAGCGCTGTAGTAACATAGGTTCTGGGAGCCTATACATTTAAAATTGTTATAATGTTCACACATTGTATTTATGATTGATAACCAGTTGACCTGTTCTGATGACCTGTTCTGACCAGTTGACCTGTTCTGACAAGTTGACCTGTTCTGATGACCTGTTCTGACCAGATGACCTGTTCTGATGACCTTTTCTGACCAGTTGACCTGTTCTGATGACCTGTTCTAACCAGTTGACCTGTTCTGATGACCTGTTCTGACCAGTTGACCTGTTCTGACAAGTTGACCTGTTCTGATGACCTGTTCTGACCAGATGACCTGTTCTGATGACCTGTTCTGACCAGTTGACCTGTTCTGATGACCTGTTCTAACCAGTTGACCTGTTCTGATGACCTGTTCTGACCTCTTGACCTGTTCGGACCTGTTCTGACCTCTTGACCTGTTCTGATGACCTGTTCTGACCTCTTGACCTGTTCTGATGACCTGTTCTGACCAGATGACCTGTTCTGATGACCTGTTCTGATCAGTTGACCTGTTCTGATGACCTGTTCTGACCAGATAACCTGTTCTGACCAGATTACCTGTTCTGATGACCTGTTCTGACCAGTTGACCTGTTCTGATGACCTGTTCTGACCAGATTACCTGTTCTGATGACCTGTTCTGACCAGATTACCTGTTCTGATGACCTGTTCTGACCAGATTACCTGTTCTGATGACCTGTTCAATGTTATTCATGTCTGTTATGTTTTTGTTTGTTTTGTTTAATACTGCAGTTGGATTAATTCAACTTGGGTTAATGAATTGAATTGATTGTTGTCCTCATTAAATAGTTATGTCTATGAAATACAATGTTGATGGACAATCTTGGAGCATAAATCTTGTTCTGATGGCCTGTTCAATGGTTAAAGGTAATGTCTGTTATGTTTGTGTTTGTCTTTGTTTTTGCCCAGGCTCTGTTGTAACCGGCCGCGACCGGGAGGTCTGTGGTGTGACGCACAATTGGCCTAGTGTCGTCTGTGTTAGGGAGGGGTTGGCCGGTAGGGAAATCCTTGTCTCATCACGCACCAGTTACTCCTGTGGCAGTCCGCGTGCAGTGCGCACTAACCAAAGTTGCCGGGTGCACGGTGTCTCCTCCGACACATTGGTGCAGCTGGCTTCCGGTTTGGATGCGTGCTGTGTTAAGAAGCAGTGCGGCTTGGTTGGGTTGTGTATCGGAGGACGCATGACTTTCAACCTTCGTCTCTCCCAAGCCCTAATGGGAGTTGTAGCGATGAGACAAGATAGTAGCTACTAAACAATTGGATACCACGGATTTGGGGAGAAAACGGGGTAAAATAAAAAAAATCCTGTTACCATGTTACATGACAATTTTGTAATAACATTTTGGAAAGGTTATGAAATATATTAGCGTTACAAATGGCATAAGATTTGCATAGTGGCATGTCTGGGTAAAAATGTGGGAACAAATGGGTTAAAAGCAATGTAGGCTATTTGACGTTCGTGGAGATCCCGTACACGATCAACGCTGCTGATGTCAAGTGCTGTGTTCTTTTCGAACATGGACCTTTGATCCTGAACTTTGTCTGGAAGAAAAAACGCACATTGTTTGCACAATGTTGCACAATGTTTCCCGTATTATCCCGCCCACTAAGACCTCTTCTTGAAAAAACATCTGGAATTACAAACAGCATTCTAGCTGGTTCATCATTGCAAGAAGTCTAAATATCCTCTCTCCCACTACTTGTGCACCATCAAGAAAACAAAGGCTGACCAGCAGGTACTATAACATAACATATCTATACAAAATACATTTTAAAAGTAATTGTTCACATGTTATTAAGATGGGAAATGTATTCAAACTTGGGAGCAAGGAAACTAAAGGAAAGCGGTTTTCTGGCCTTCAGTTCTATAGTGGGACAATCATCAATTGAATTCACCTCAAAAGAAAGTGTGGCTGAACACTATACCAGCAACAATGTATATTTCTGAAAATGCAATATTGCCTTCTGGTCATGGTGATTTATTTACTTTTCTCATCACTTCCACATTAATTTTCTTAGGTTCCACACTAATTGGACAATGAGAAACTGGACATTACTAAGTCGGCTGCTGGATGAAGTGCAGTCCCAACCTATGGTCATAGTGAAGACTTGCTCCCCGCTTTGTTCATGTTGAGAATTGTGGTGTTGGGGGCCTCAGCGGATAGGGTGTGGATGGAAGAACAATCAGAGTTTGTCTGCGACACTAAGATGACAGGATGTAGACCGAGTGACGCAGCTCTCTAAGGTACTGCATCTCAGGGCAAGAGGCGTCACTAAGGTCCCCGGTTTGAATCCAGGCTGAATCACATCCGCCCGTGATTGGGAGTCCCATAGGGCGGCGCACAATTGGCCCAGCTATGTTCAGGTTTTGGCCGGGGTAGGCCGTCATTGTAAATAAGAATTTGTTCTAAATGGACTTGCCTAGTTAAATAAAGGTTAAAAAAGACCAGTCTGCTACAACCAAGCCTTTCCTATCTCCCATATCTGCTTACGGGTCCTTCAAATCACCCTAGTGTCGACCCCTACTAGGGCTGCAACGATCATGAAATTTCGTCAGCTGGTGATTGTCAAGCAAATAACTGACAGTCTCACAGTAATTGACCGTTAATGAACATAAACACATTTAGCATTTCCTGGTTTCCATACAAGCCACACATTTAGCATCTCCTGGTTTCCACACACTGATCTACATTTTAAAAAGTGTAAATCCATGTAATATAGCCTACACCAATAAATCCATTATTTATTTTAGACAGGTCTAAATAAACATGATATGAAGAAAATGTAGTCAATTTCAGAAGAACAGAATAGCATACTCTGAGTTGTCCTTATGTTAGGTCCTGATCTGGCTATGACAAATGGCTGTGGGCAACACTAGTTCATTTAGCAGACAAGATTTTCTTAGAATTCCGTGGCATTATTTTACAGTATGAAGTATACAATTGAACAAAGGTGAGACAAATAGAAAGGATATTTTCTCCAAATTAACCATTAGACTATTTCTTCACATTATAAGCGCAGCAATGGTAGTAGGCTATAAGCGCAAATGGTCCATTAGCAGAAAACACCATTACCAAAAGTGACCGCAAATGCAATTATGCATGTAATGCTTTTATTACAAAGGTGCATTTTTAGGGTAAAAATTATCTTCCCCAAACTTGAAACTCGCGCACTGCTTATGTACAGTTGAAGTCGGAAGTTTATATAGACCTTAGCCAACTACATTTAAACTCAGTTTTTTTTTTTACAATTCCTGACATTTAATCCTAGTAAAAATTTCCTGTTTTAAGTCAGTTCTGATCACCACCTTATTTTAAGAATGTGAAATGTCAGAATAAAAGTAGAGAGAATGATTTATTTCAGCTTTTATTTCGTTCATCACATTCCCAGTTGTTCAGAAGTTTACATACACTCAATTAGTATTTGGTAGCATTGCCTTTAAATTGTTTAACTTGGGTCAAACGTTTCGGGTAGCCTTCCACAAGCTTCCTACAATAAGTTGGGTGAATTTTGGCCCATTCCTCCTGACAGAGCTGGTGTAACTGAGTTAGGTTTGTAGGCCTCCTTGCTCGCACACGCTTTTTCAGTTCTACCCAAAAACAAATGATGGGATTGAGGTCAGGGCTTTGTAATGGCCACTCCAATACCTTGACTTTGTTGTCCTTAAGCCGTTTCGTCACATCTTTGGACGCGTGCTTGGGGCCATTGTCCATTCGGAAGACCCATTTGCGACCAAGCTTTAACTTCCTGACTGATGTCTTGAGATGTTGCTTCAATATATCCACATAATTTTCCTCCCTGATGATGCCATCTATTTTGTGGCGTGCACCAGCCCCTCCTGCAGCAAAGCACCCCCACAACATGATGCTGCCACCCCCTGTGCTTCACGGTTGGGATGGTGTTCTTCGGCTTGCAAGCCTCCCCCTTTTTCCTCCAAATATAACAACAATCATTATGGCTAAACAGTTCTATTTTTGTTTCAGAGTGGTCTTTCAGGTTATGTCGATATAGGACTCGTTTTACTGTGGATATAGATACTTTTGAACGTGTTTCCTCCAGCATCTTCACAGGGTCCTTTGCTGGTGTTCTGGGATTGATTTGCACTTTCGCACCAAAGTACATTCGTCTCTAGGAGACAGAACGCATCTCCTTCCTGAGTGGTATGACGGCTGCTTGGTCCCATGGTGTTTATACTTGCGTACTATTGTTTGTACAGATGAACGTGGTACCTTCAGGCTTTTGGAAATTGCTCTCAAGGATGAACCAGACTTGGCTGATTTCTTTTGATTTTCCCATGATGTCAAGCAAAGATGCACTGAGTTTGAAGGTAGGCCTTGAATTACATCCGCAGGTACACCTCCAATTGACTCAAATTATGTCAATTAGCCTATCAGAAGCTTCTAAAGCCATTACATAATTTTCTGGAATTTTCCAAGCTGTTTAAAGGAACAGTCAACTTAGTGTATGTAAACTTCTGACCCACTGGAATTGTGATAGAGTGAATTATAAGTGAAATGATCTGTCTGTAAACAATTGTTGGAAAAATTACTTGTGTCATGCACAAAGTAGATGTCCTAACCGACTTGCCAAAACGATAGTTTTGTACTGTATGTGTACTGTGTACTGTATGTAAACTTCCGACTTACATTTACATTTTACAAATCAAACGCTCTTTTGACTTTTGCATTCACTTATGACATCCAGTGGAACAGTTACAAGATGCATCTAAATCTTGGGAGTGAGAGGGATTACTTATCCTTCCAGGTACTGGGGTTTATGCCAGTTGATTGGCTGTCCTACGTGAGGGAGTTTGTTCCACCATTGGGGGGCCACCATTGGGGGACTTCAACTGAATGCCAGTTAGGCTCTACACCCCTAGTAAAACGGATTAATGTGCTTAATTTTAAGACCTTATTTGGTCACTTTAGTTGTGATACAAACCTTATCAAAACATATAAGCTTATGGGCTAGGCTACATTAGGTGAGCGACTATTAGTAGGAAAAGTCACAAAAAGAGGCTTTTTTAAAATTATGCTGGGCATCATTCACAAGTGATAATATATAAGTCACAAGTGATAGGCTAATATTGTCACCCATCTGACTATCCTTGATTTAATATTGTCTTTACAAATACAACATATTATATGTGAATGATTTAAAATCTTTAATAGACCATCATCATGCACCTTTATCAAAACATGGAGAGCAGGAAAACATACATATACAGTACATGTGATTGATTCACTTAAATATCAAATTGAGGACACTTCCCGCGGTTCATTTTCATGCCAGCCAGGTAGGCTATACTCCTGTTGTAAATATAAGCAATGTGCTTAATATTAGGAATGTTGAGAAATAAATATAGTAGGCCTAGCCTATAGAAAGCTGATGGGATCCTCTTTTTTAGTAGAGGCCATCACTCTGTTTTCTTGAGCAATTGTATAGCCTATAGAAATGTTGCGCAACATGAGCTCATGGGCTGTTTTGAAGTGATAGATTTTCGATCACATTTGCATTGATGTCAGAGTGATAAGAGGTACAACAGAGTGCTGAGTAACAGGCAGTTCGTATGTTTGGTAGGCTACTAATGACCAGCTGCAGCATCAGAGCTTGGAGAAGCCTAATTACCATGACTAAATGGTCATATGGAATTTGACTGCCTTCATGACTCGTGACCACCTGTGTGGCGGTAATACGTCACCGCGACAGCCCTAACCCCTGCCCTCGGCTACATTCTCCACAGCGTTCAAAAAAATCAAAGTGATACAATGCCTTCAGCAACAATCATTGGATGAACAAATGATTAAGTCCCCCGAATAGCCTGCTGATAAATAGAATGTCAAATCAATGGTCACTTGCTGGTGTTCTACCTGGATAACATGCTTCTTATAATCCATCTTCATCAACATCATGTTCGCCTCAGCGTGTTTATCTCTCTTGCTAAATGTGGTGGAGATTTGTAGCAAAAGACCATGGGACAGAATTCACTCACCCAAGAAAACACTCAAGATGTATTCAATGCAAAAATGTATTGGAGGAGAGATGCCATTGAGGTAGCGACTCAAACCTCAATATTTAGGCTGGCCATAGTCCCAGAATACAGTATTTACGTTGCACGTTTTTATATAAATGTTGATATATCCACTTAATGCTGATATACCAACTGTTCTTACTTCTTATGATAATACATTCTGTATAGAGGCTACTGTTTCCTGCTGTTTCGCAGTCACATTTCTGCCCCCAAAAAAAGAGCTGTCAGATGGGTGAGTCCAAGTGAAAGTATTTTAAACAAGCCAAGCTCTCTGAATTGTGCATATGTACAACCGTGTGGAATTACACATAGTAACAATATTTAAATCAAATCAAATCCAATTGTATTATTTACATGCTTCGTAACAGCAGGTGTCCAATGGGGTGTATTTGTGGATGCTTCCCCACCCAAAATAAATAAAAGAAAATACATCAAATCATTGATCTTTCACCTCTCTGTATTTTCATAATTTTCCATCATTGCGCAAGAGGTTGAATGTATCTCACTGTAGAAATCATCCGAGCGAACAAAACAGCGCCCCTCTATCTGAATGTGTAGGCCGTCTATCTGATGCGGTCTGGTCATAAAGAGTTTGACACTGTTGCCGTCCATAGCATTGAATGAAAGGTAACCCAGCGAGCACTTTGGCCTCCCTTGATAAAAAAGTATATAATAAAAGCCGATCTGTCACACCCTGATCTGTTTCACCTCTCTTGTGATTGATTCCATCCTTGTTGTGGGGAGACCATTCCAAATCCATCCAGGTGCTCATTGACTCTGGGGCCGACGAGAGCTTTATGGACACTACCCTGGGGTCGGAGCTGGGTATCTACACTCAACCCCTTTCCATCCCAAATGGACGTCAGAGTGCTGGATGGGCGCATTATTGGCCGAGTCACCCACAGTACGGGTCCTATCCACTTGTGAGAGTCAGGCAACCAGAGTGAGTCTATGCAGTTTCTGCTCCTGGAGTCTCCCCATGTACCCATGGTTTTGGGGTTTTCATGGCTCCAGAGCCACAATCCCCTAATCGACTGGGCTACAGGTCCCATCATGGGTTGGATGCCGTTTTGCCATCCACATTGTCTGATGTCGGCACAGCCTGCCCAGGGATGTCTCTTTGCGGCCTTGGGTAAAACCTCGGAACTCTCCTCCGTTCTTGCGGAGTACCAGGACCAGGAGCTCTACATCTCTTCCTCCGCATTGGGAGGTTTGTGGGCGGCTTTATTCCCTGTCGGGTCCGAAGACTAAAGCGATGGAAAGGTACATTGAGGACTCTCTCACTGCATGGATTATGCGTCCATCTGCCTCCTCCATCTTTTGGAGAAAAGGACAAGACCCTGGGTCATCAAGTCTTAATTACGGTTAAAAACGGTTTCCCACTACCACTCATGTCTCCAGGGGGCGGTCATCTTCTCAAAGTTGGACATTCTGAATGCCTACCGTACGGGAAGGAGACAAGTGGAAGACAGCCTTTAAAAATACCTAAAGTTGTATTACAAAAGTAGTTTGAAATATTTTGGCAACGTTTATAGGCAACTTTTGAAATATTTTGTAGTGACGTTGCGTTTCTTGTAAGCTGTTTTTTTCTGGATCAAACGCGCTTTATAAATGGACATTTTGGACATATATGGAAGGGATTAATCGAACAAAAGGACCAATTGTGATGTTTATGAGACATAATGGAGTGCCAAAAAAAGAAGCTCGTCAAAGGCAATGCCTGTTTTATATTTTATTTCAGTTTTTTGTGTAGCGCCTGCAGGGTTGAAATATGCTAACTCCTTTGTTTACTGCTGGTGCAGATGGTGCAGGCTATCAGATAATAGCTTCTTATGCGTTCGCCGAAAAGCATTTTTTAAATCTGACATGTTGGCTGGATTCACAACGAGTGTAGCTTTAATTGACTATCTTACATGTGGGATTTAATGAAAGATTGAATTTTATAGTATTTTATTTGAATCTGGTTCACTGCACTTTCCCAGGCATTTGGCCAGTTGAGACATTTGCGTCCCGCCTATCCCTAACTAGTTTTAAGCATATATCACGGTCGCAAGGCATATGAACTAACAAGTTATAGAGCAAACAACTTCCCCAGTGATTTTACCCACGCACAGCTACTGCAGGTGTCCAGTGCGTGTGCATAAAGTCAGTGCAAGAGAGTCCGTGCAAAAAGGGGTCAATGCAGGTAGTCCGTGTAGCCATTTCATTAGCTATTTAGCAGTCTTGTTTAGCAGCCTTATGGCTTGGGGGTAGAAGCTGTTTAGGGTCCTGTTAGTTCCAAACTTGGTGCATTGGTACTGCTTGCCGTGCGATAGCAGAGAAAACAGTCTATGGCTTGGGTGTCTGGAGTCTTTGGGCCTTCCTCTGATACCACCTGGTATAGAGGTCCTGGATGGCAGGGAGCTCGGCCCCTGTGATGTACTGGGCCATACTCATCACCCTCTGTAGCGCCTTACGGTCGAGTGCCTAGCTGTTGGCCTATTAAGCGGTGATGCAGCCAGTCAATATCCTCTCAATGGTGGAGCTGTTTAATATTTTGAGGATCTGAGGGCTTCATGCCAAATATTTTCAGCCTCCCGAGGAGGAAGAAGCACTGCCGTGCCCACTTCACAAGTGTGTGGGTGTGTGTGTGTGGACCATGTTAATTCCTTAGTGATGTGTACAAAGAGGAATTTGAAGCTCTCAACCCGCTCCACTACAGTTCCATTGATGTGGATGGGGGGGGGGGTGCTCTCCCCTCTGTTTCCTATAGTCTGTGGTCAGCTCCTTTGTCTTGCTGACATTGGGGGAGAGATTATTGTCCACGCACCACACTGACAAGTCTCCTCCCTATAGGCTGCCTCATCATTGGTGGTCAGTCCTACCATCATTGTGTTGTCAGCAAACTTGATGATGGTGTTGGAGTCATGTGCAGCAATGCAGTCATGAATAGGGAGTACAGGAGGGGACTAAGTACACACTCCTGAGGGGCCCCCATGTTGATGGTCAGTGTGGCGGATGTGTTGTTGTCTAACATCACCGCTTAGGGGCAGCCTGTCAGGAAGTCCAGGATCCAGTTGCAGAGAGAGTTATTCAGTCAAAAGTTTCTGAGCTTGGTGATGAGCTTGGAGGGGGCTATGGTGTTGAATGCAGAGCTGTATTCATTTACATTACATTACATTTAAGTCATTTAGCAGACGCTCTTATCCAGAGCGACTTACAAATTGGTGCATTCACCTTATGACATCCAGTGGAACAGCCACTTTACAATAGTGCATCTAAATATTTTAAGGGGGGGAGGGGGTGAGAAGGATTACTTTATCCTATCCTAAGTATTCCTTAAAGAGGTGGGGTTTCAGGTGTCTCCGGAAGGTGGTGATTGACTCCGCTGTCCTGGCGTCGTGAGGGAGTTTGTTCCACCATTGGGGAGCCAGAGCAGCGAACAGTTTTGACTGGGCTGAGCGGGAACTGTACTTCCTCAGTGGTAGGGAGACGAGCAGGCCAGAGGTGGATGAACGCAATGCCCTTATTTGGGTGTAGGGCCTGATCAGAGCCTGGAGGTACTGAGGTGCCGTTCCCCTCACAGCTCCATAGGCAAGCACCATGGTCTTGTAGCGGATGCGAGCTTCAACTGGAAGCCAGTGGAGAGAGCGGAGGAGCGGGGTGACGTGAGAGAACTTGGGAAGGTTGAACACTAGACGGGCTGCGGCGTTCTGGATGAGTTGTAGGGGTTTAATGGCACAGGCAGGGAGCCCAGCCAACAGCGAGTTGCAGTAATCCAGACGGGAGATGACAAGTGCCTGGATTAGGACCTGCGCCGCTTCCTGTGTGAGGCAGGGTCGTACTCTGCGGATGTTGTAGAGCATGAACCTACAGGAACGGGCCACCGCCTTGATGTTAGTTGAGAACGACAGGGTGTTGTCCAGGATCACGCCAAGGTTCTTAGCGCTCTGGGAGGAGGACACAATGGAGTTGTTAACCGTGATGGCGAGATCATGGAACGGGCAGTCCTTCCCCGGGAGGAAGAGCAGCTCCGTCTTGCCGAAGTTCAGCTTGAGATGGTGATCCGTCATCCACACTGATATGTCTGCCAGACATGCAGAGATGCGATTCGCCACCTGGTCATCAGAAGGGGGAAAGGAGAAGATTAATTGTGTGTCGTCTGCATAGCAATGATAGGAGAGACCATGTGAGGTTATGACAGAGCCAAGTGACTTGGTGTATAGCGAGAATAGGAGAGGGCCTAGAACAGAGCCCTGGGGGACACCAGTGGTGAGAGCGCGTGGTGAGGAGACAGATTCTCGCCACGCCACCTGGTAGGAGCGACCTGCCAGGTAGGACGCAATCCAAGCGTGGGCCGCGCCAGAGATGCCCAACTCGGAGAGGGTGGAGAGGAGGATCTGATGGTTCACAGTATCGAAGGCAGCCGATAGGTCTAGAAGGATGAGAGCAGAGGAGAGTTAGCTTTAGCGGTGCGGAGCGCCTCCGTGATACAGAGAAGAGCAGTCTCAGTTGAATGACTAGTCTTGAAACCTGACTGATTTGGATCAAGAAGGTCATTCTGAGAGAGATAGCGGGAGAGCTGACCAAGGACGGCACATTCAAGAGTTTTGGAGAGAAAAGAAAGAAGGGATACTGGTCTGTAGTTGTTAACATCGGAGGGATCGAGTGTAGGTTTTTTCAGAAGGGGTGCAACTCTCGCTCTCTTGAAGACGGAAGGGACGTAGCCAGCGGTCAGGGATAAGTTGATGAGCGAGGTGAGGTAAGGGAGAAGGTCTCCGGAAATGGTCTGGAGAAGAGAGGAGGGGATAGGGTCGAGCGGGCAGGTTGTTGGGCGGCCGGCCGTCACAAGACGCGAGATTTCATCTGGAGAGAGAGGGGAGAAAGAGGTCAGAGCACAGGGTAGGGCAGTGTGAGCAGAACCAGCAGTGTCGTTTGACTTAGCAAACGAGGATCGGATGTCGTCGACCTTCTTTTCAAAATGGTTGACGAAGTCATCTGCAGAGAGGGAGGAGGGGGGGGTAGGGGGAGGAGGATTCAGGAGGGAGGAGAAGGTGGCAAAGAGCTTCCTAGGGTTAGAGGCAGATGCTTGAAATTTAGAGTGGTAGAAAGTGGTTTTAGCAGCAGAGACAGAGGAGGAAAATGTAGAGAGGAGGGAGCGAAAGGATGCCAGGTCCGCAGGGAGGCGAGTTTTCCTCCATTTCCGCTCGGCTGCCCGGAGCCCTGTTCTGTGAGCTCGCAATGAGTCGTCAAGCAACGGAGCGGGAGGGGAGGACCGAGCCGGCCTGGAAGATAGGGGACATAGAGAGTCAAAGGATGCAGAAAGGGAGGAGAGGAGCGTTGAGGAGGCAGAATCAGGAGATAGGTTGGAGAAGGTTTGAGCAGAGGGAAGAGATGATAGGATGGAAGAGGAGAGAGTAGCGGGGGAGAGAGAGCGAAGGTTGGGACGGCGCGATACCATCCGAGTAGGGGCAGTGTAGGAAGTGTTGGATGAGAGCGAGAGGGAAAAGGATACAAGGTAGTGGTCGGAGACTTGGAGGGGAGTTGCAATGAGGTTAGTGGAAGAACAGCATCTAGTAAAGATGAGGTCGAGCGTATTGCCTGCCTTGTGAGTAGGGGGGGAAGGTGAGAGGGTGAGGTCAAAAGAGGAGAGGAGTGGAAAGAAGGAGGCAGAGAGGAATGAGTCAAAGGTAGACGTGGGGAGGTTAAAGTCGCCCAGAACTGTGAGAGGTGAGCCGTCCTCAGGAAAGGAGCTTATCAATGCATCAAGCTCATTGATGAACTCTCCGAGGGGACCTGGAGGGCGATAAATGATAAGGATGTTAAGCTTGAAAGGGCTGGTAACTGTGACAGCATGAAATTCAAAGGAGGCGATAGACAGATGGGTAAGGGGAGAAAGAGAGAATGACCACTTGGGAGAGATAAGGATCCCGATGCCACCACCCCGCTGACCAGAAGCTCTCGGGGTGTGCGAGAACACGTGGGCGGACGAAGAGAGAGCAGTAGGAGTAGCAGTGTTATCTGTGGTGATCCATGTTTCTGTCAGTGCCAAGAAGTCGAGGGACTGGAGGGAGGCATAGGCTGAGATGAACTCTGCCTTGTTGGCCGCAGATCGGCAGTTCCAGAGGCTACCGGAGACCTGGAACTCCACGTGGGTCATGCGCGCTGGGACCACCAGATTAGGGTGGCAGCGGCCACGCGGTGTGGAGCGTTTGTATGGTATTCAATGAACAGCATTAGTACATATGTATTCCTTTTGTCCAGGTGGGTGAGGGCAGTGTGGAGTGCAATAGAGATTGCATCATCTGTGTATCATTTGGGGTGGTATGTGAATTGGAGTGGATCCAGGTTGTCTGGGATGATGGTGTTGATGTTAGCCATGACCAGCCTTTCAAAGCATTTCATGGCTATACATGTGAGTGCTATGGGACGAATGTTACCTTGGCTTTCTTGGGCACGGGCACTATGGTGGTCTGCTTGAAACAAGCTTTGAATACAGATCGGGTCAGGGACAGGTTAAAAATGTCAGTGAAGATATTTGCCAGCTGGTCAGCACATTCTCTGAGTACGGGTCCTGGTATTCAATCTGGCCCTGTGGCCTTGCGAATGTTAACCTGTTTTAAAGGTCTTACTCACATTGGCTATGGAGAGCGGCAGGGTAGCCTACTGGTTAGAGCATTGGACTAGTAACCGAAAGGTTGCAAGTTCAAATCCCTGAGCCTTACAAGGTACAAAATCTGTCGTTCTTCCCCTGAACAGGCAGTTAACCCACTGTTCCTAGGCCGTCATTGAAAATAAGAATTTGTTCTTAACTGACTTGCCTAGTAAAATAACTCCCTCACGACGCCAGGACAGCGGAGTCAATCACCACCTTCCGGAGACACCTGAAACCCCACCTCTTTAAGGAATACCTAGGATAGGATAAGTAATCCTTCTCATCCCCCCCCTTTAAGATTTAGATGCACTATTGTAAAGTGACTGTTCCACTGGATGTCATAAGGTGAATGCACCAATTTGTAAGTCGCTCTGGACAAGAGCGTCTGCTAAATGACTTAAATGTAATGTAAATGTAAAGAGTGAATTCACACAGTCAACCGGAACAGCTGGTGCTCTCATGCATGGTTCAGTGTTGCTACAAATTAGCCTACTGTACATGCTTATGTACTTGTCAAGAAAATACAGTAGCGTACATGTTTTTTTGTGAATCTTCTAGCAAGACAATAACTCCAAGCACACAAATAAATAGTTTATTGACTACCAAATCAACATTTTGTAATGGTCATCTCAGTCTCCAGACTTGAAAACCATTTGGTTTGAGTCCATAAGGGCAGATGAAGAATATCAAGGATCTGGAAAGATTACAGTATGTATGAATGAATGGTCTCAGATCCAGTGGTGGAAAAGTACCCAATTGTCATATTTGAGTAAAAGTAAAGATACCTTAATAGAAAATGACTCAAGCAAAAGTGAAAGGCAACCAGTAAAATACTACTTGAGTAAAAGTCAAAGTATTTAGTTTAAAATATACTTAAGTATCAAAAGTACATTTATTTGCTAAAATGTACTTAAGTATCAAAAGGAAAAGTATAAATAATTTCAAATTCCTTATATTAAGCAAACCAGACAGCACGATTCTCTTGTTTTTCTTTGAGGGATCGCCAGGGGCACACTCCAACACGCAGGAATAATTTACAAACTAAGCATTTGTGCTTAGTGAGTATGCCAGAACAGAGACAGTAGGGATGACCAGGGATGTTCTCTTGATAAGTGCGTGATTTGAACATTTTTCCTGTCCTGCTAAGCATTCAAAATGTAAAGAGTACTTTTTGGTGTCAGGGAAACTGTATGCAGTAAAAAGTACATAATTGTCTTTAGGAATGTAGTGAAGTAAAAGTAGTCAAACATATAAATAGTAAAGTACAGACCCCAAAAAACGACTTATGTAGTACATTCAATTATTTTTACTTAAGTACTTTACACCCCTGCTCAGATCCGTCCTAATGTTTTCTGCAATTTCATGAAACATTTCATAAAAAGTTAGTGTCATTAGTCTTTTTTGGATTTAAAAAAAATTACTTGTAAGATTTTCTTTCTTTCTGAGCAATTGTATTACTATAAAATAATATAACATACAATATAGCCCAGTATTTCTATTATTTATTTTATACAGTCTTTTTTGCTTATTTTCATAAAGGGCGCCAATCATTTTGGACGTGGTGTCTCCAAATATTAATGCTAAAAGGTTATTGAACATTACTCATGTACAAGCAACATAAAATACATGGAATGTGGATATTATTTTTAATTGACGTAATATGAACAGAAGTGCAGTGTACTTATGGGTCATCTGTTTAGCCATGTACTGTCACTTACCCCCAGACACAAAGTATCTGCCTGTGAACCATACAATTCCTCTAGCCCAGTGACTCCGGAACGCCTCAGATCGAACCTTGCTTGTTCTGAAAACAAACATGACAACCTGTACAGGAGTCTGGGCCCAGACCTAAAGAGCCTTGCATAGGGACACTCCTGACAGCTGTTTCCTGTTTTGTAACCACACACAGCTGCATCTTCCAAGAGAGGGCATCTTGGTGTTGTAGACATTTCCAGGGATGAAGGGGAAGAAAAATAATGCAGTTTTAATAGTGACCAACAACAGACCACCAAGATTTCCGCCATCAAGCATGTGATGCAGGGTTCACAGATGTACGGTAACCTAAAGATCAGGGTGACATTGGGTAGGTTCCTAAGTTCATGTGCTTGATCTCTATGACTACTGACATGCACAGCCAATTCCTCTTCAAGATCACCATAATGAAGGTAAAGCTAACCCAAGTTCATCTTCCCATCTTACTCATAGCCATTTTCAAATCTTTAAAACTCCTAGATGTCCTAATTTGTGATACAGACTGCTGATCAGTTGACATGAACAATTTTCGCCTAAAATGACATACCCAATTCGAACTACCTGTAACTCAGGCCCTGAAGCAAGAATATGTATATACTTGGTACCATTTGAAAGGAAACACTTTGACATTTATGGAAATATGAAAGGAATGTAGGAGAATATAACACAATAGATCTGGTAAAAGATAATACAAAGAAAATACCAACCGTTCTTTTGTATTTATTTTGTACCATCATCTTTGCAACACAAGAGAAAGGCCATAATGTATTATTCCAGCACAGCTGCAATTTAGATTGTGTCCACATACAGTGTATGTGCAACATTTTAGACTGATCCAATGAACCATTGTATTTCTGTTCAAAATGTTGTATCAAGACTGCCAAAATGTGCCTAATTTGTTTATTAATAGCTTTTCATGTTCAAAACTGTGCACTCCTCAAACAATAGCATGGTACTCTATAATTGTAAATTGGACAGTGCAGTTAGATTAACAAGAATTTAAGCTTTCTGCCAATATCAGATATGTCTATGTCCTGAGAAGTTTTCTTGTTACATACAACCTCATGCTAATCCCATAAGCCTACATTAGCTTAACCATCCCATGGGAGGGACACCGATCCAGAAGAAGTCAATAAAGCTTTTTAAAACTAATACCACACTAAAAAATTGTTCAGGAACATGTACTCAAGCATTGGTTTCCTGCATAACAGTCAGATGACATTTAGTGTCAGGGACAATTTTGTGCTCAAGCGAATTCAAGATAAATGAGCTAAATGTAGTTCCTGGGAAACAGTGGGAATATTTGGCTGCAGTACCTCTGTAAATATTGGTTTAGTTTGTTTGAGCTTCCTCCACAAAATAAACATTTTACATAGTGAGCAATTAGCATACTTATCTGACCTGGATATTGTTGAATAGCATGTGAACAAGTCTTTATCCTCCTCGCATGGTTGATCACAAAGTGACCACCCTTACTAAAGAATGGGCCTGGCAGCATCTTTTGTTTGTGTCTTTTGAAATGCTCCACTTGTGATCACTTTCAGATATCTCATTCTTCATCAGATGGTAACCTTCAATAAGGACTCGAATCCGGGTTCCCCAAAAACCAAAGAGATGTGTCAATAAATTACAAATGAACATGCAAATATCTCCGTATAGTGGACAGAGTAAAATGGCAAGTTGATATTACCACACCTCATAACAGGAGGCAGATTGTAACAGCTCGCACACGGTTCCCCCGGGAGCCAGCAGTATATGCAAGCTAAGCTGTTACTTTACCCAATTAGATTTTAATATATTGCTGTTTCCTATACTCCTATGTCCAGGGATACACAAAAATAAGCTTTACACTTCCATATTAAACCTTGCAGATTGGTCAGGTGTTGACCAGCCAGAAACCTACAAACAAGTTCAGCAAACTGCAAAAAAGTGTCCTCGATAGCATGCTAGAATTGCCTCTGTGGGTCAAGGGTATTTATTGTGGACATCTGTTCTGGGTTAAAGGGCCACAGAAGGTACAAGTACATATGGAAATCTCTTTTCACAGTGGAGGGGGCTTTCCTCCACGGCTGCGGATGTCCAAGGTGTGAGTGTCTCTAGCGTTGATCCTCCCACCACCCACTCAACCCGCCCTTCACTCCAACTCGCCAAGTCAGGTGACAGCCGTCCGTTGAGATTTATCAGGGGCAAGATTTATGTTTTTAACAGCCGGGTCCCGGTCCTTAGTAGTCTTGCTCACCGCAGGCAGTGTTTTTCTTCCTGCACATTCTTATTAGTTTAGTTTATTACAGCAGCACGTCTGGTGAGGTCATTTATGGCCAACCATGGTGGTATGACAAACTCATTTATAACTGCGAGGCTTCAGCACATTGGATGAGATCACTTATGCCTTCCTCTCCCTTGCTGCTCAGACACCCGCTCCATAGGTAATGAAATCATCTTTTTATCTGTATATTTGCGCAGGAATACGATGGACTGGGAGGATGTTGTTGTTGCTGTGGGATCACTGGCTGGGGGGTCATTTCTCACACTGCTGAGGTTCTTCTCCCTCCAGCCGATAAACACCTTGAGATTATATAGGAGAGGCAGCAGGTTGGGAGCACATGTTGCATAAAAGATGTTGGACAGGAGGCTTAAACAGTAGTGATGGGAAACACAATGGCTCCTTGAACTCCACTAAGTGGAAAAATACTATATACCATCTCACTGGTATTTAAATTCAAAAATGTTAAAAATCCCCTGTAGAATCATTTGATTAGGACAAATCCCTATGTCTGTGAGTAAGCGCTCCACATACTATTAGCCTCATGATTGTTTTCCTATCTCCAATAAAAAGTCAGGAAAACATATTTGTATTAATCAAAATACATCTATTTTTTAGGGGTAATTAGCAGCACTAAATGGCCTGACAAGGCCTCAGTGAGGGTACCCCGTTGGTGTTGAACTTGTGACCTTCATCCCACGGGGAGATGTTGTGACTAAGATAGAGGGCAGCAGAGAGATTTAGACATGCTTGTGGAACCTGTGTGGTCTTCAGAAATGTGATGTGTAGTCCAACACACACATTCAGGCCTTGGCCAAGACTTAGACCTGATTCATACTGAGTCTCCATCTGTTAGAATACCCAGCAGTGTCATACCCGACCACTGCCTTTAGAATCCAGGAAAATACTCTCAGGGGCGGTGTGCGGAATCCCAGGCAGCAGAATTGAAAAGCTGTCCATATGTAGAAATCCTGGATGATGAAGATGCCGCATAATTAGCTTATTTTGAAAAGGAAGCTTTCGTTTATAATAGATGTGTATATTTAACACCTTCAAAAATGAAAAATGGTAGCACAAGTAGCGACGTGTGAAGACTGGCACTCTCCCAAATATAACAAATAAAACACAATAATACTGCAGTTAAAGTTTGTTCTTTACAGTATTTCTTACAAAACCTACAGTATTTCTTATATGCAAACCTTATCTTAAGAAATGTATTATTCAACAGCAACTCTGGTTGGGTGTTTCAACAGCCACACTGGTTGGGTGTTTCAACAGCCACTCTGGTTGGGTTTTTCAACAGCCACACTGGTTGGGTGTTTCAACAGCCACACTGGTTGGGTGTTTCAACAGCCACACTGGTTCAACAGCCACACTGGTTGGGTGTTTCAACAGCCACTCTGGTTGGGTTTTTCAACAGCCACTCTGGTTGGGTGTTTCAACAGCCACACTGGTTGGGTGTTTCTATCTATGGTTTATTTCTTTATGTCTACATTTTTCAGTGAAACTCGGGCTATGAAAAGGTCACAAGATTTCACCAAGATGTGGAAAATAACATGGTTTATAAAGTGTGATTTAGGAAGTGGTTCTCATATGTAGTTGAAATCATATAATAATTTATGTTTATACTTGAAATATTTCGTAACAACTCTAATATTTGTCACATGTCAACTGTACAACATGGTTTGCATTTGGCAAGGCAGTGGAAATGGAAAGCTGATACGGTAGGCTTTTCTCCTGAGGACTTCAGTGCACACGTAATGAGAGTCATATCTGCGGCAGCAAGTTCTCACAGCAGGGGCATGGGGCGCGCGCTGCAATAAGAAAATGTTACTCATCATTTCATAAAAGTGGATCATACCCAGACTCGTCAAATGCTTTTTAAAAAAACTGTCTCCCAGTTCAGTCTGGTTTCAAACTAGACGTAACATAGTAAATGTAAATCTGGGAGAGTTAAATTAGTATGATATGTTATTGTTACATTAGACAGAAGGTTACTTAAGGCAAAAACAAAAGGAGGGTGGTTGGTTGGGGTGGATGGGTAGGTGTATAAAGTGAACGTCTACCAACCCAAAGGTTGCGTGTTCAAATTTCATCATGGACAACTTTCGCAATTGATCTAATTAGCCACTGTAATTAAGTGTTAGCTAACACATCCTGAACCCTGACCGTAACCCTTTAACTTAAGTCCTAACCTTACCTCTAACCTTATACCTAACCTTTACCCTTAACCCTAACCCCTAGCCTATCTAACGTTAGCCACAGCACATTAGAATTCACATCATATCATACGAAATGGATGATGGACAGCCACAAATGAATACATACCATTCGAAACGTAACATATCATACTAAATGGAGGGGGACAGATTTACGTTTACTACGTTATGTCTACCTCAGAGTCCAGGTTGCCCAGTTACACCAGCAGAGTCAGTTCTTGGGGTGTCTGTTACCAGCCTGGAACGTAGGCAGCTGAAGTGGATTAGGCTAAACGTCCTTGGAAAAGATGTCCCACCACAAGACTAAAGGAACAAATTCACAGCACAACACTGGCTGTATGGTGTGTTCCAGAGGAAATGCACCCACAAACTTGGTCATCTCCTTTTGCATGCAACACCATTAAAAAAGAAATCCTATTCTACGATTATGAGATGTCTATTTTTGTACCCTGATTCAAGTTTGGCAGATAAAGCATCTTCTGAAAATTGGCATCAATCGGACTGCCAATTGTGGGCCTTTTTCCCCACTTATTCCATAAGATACAAATAGTCCGTTTTTATAGTGATTTTTAGCTAGAGTTAAATATTTAGGCGTGAGTGAAAAAGCTGATGTCAGGTAAAGAGATAAGCGTGAACAACCACTCTCTGTCTGTGTTTACCTCTGGAGGGCAGCTGTTGGAAGCGGACACTTTCCATTTGCATGGGGCCAGCTGTAGGGGGTCAGTGGTTGGGAATAGGCACACTATTGTCCTTCTTGCAGGAGACAGATGTCAAGATCAGCGCTAAGGTAGAACTGCATCGTCACAAGAAAGAGGGAGGGATCCAGGTTCTACATAGTGGTCTAGAGAGGATATGTTCCATTGGACAGCTTCATGGTAGTATATGTAGATGCATGCAGACTTTAGACCAGCCAAAAGGATTGAGAACTTTTTGTGTGTGGTGTGCTTCTGAGAAAGTGAAGTGAAAAGAATATGCTTTAATAAACGTATTCAGTGTCTGTGGCGTTGAACATCTTTACATGTTCCTGTCAATCCCTTCTTACCTGGTACTCATAGAAAGCGGCTTTCACTGAAACCTGTATGGTGCGATTACATTTCCACTTGGCCAAGCTGTCGTAGCTCCCACTTTACCACCCATGTGGATGCCTCCCAGATGAAGATTCCTCCCTTCAGTGCACATAGTCAATGTGCCCTCATTTAGTCAAGTCTTGCACTCTATCAGTCCGCCCAAGGCCCGTTCACTTTAGTCAAGCCTAGGGAGAGCAGGTGCTCCATTGGGGCTTTTCATTGGCTGCAGAGAAGACTGGTGATACGTGTAACCATATCAATAAATAATGTGTTGCATTGTTGTCATATTTTTGCAATCTTGTTATTGTTTTGAATGAATTGATATGCAAACCCATACAAGCGCTTAAGTCAGACCACCAAGTTGTACTTCTACCTCCACTAAAAGCTTGGAAATGGAAACATTAAATGACATATTCAAAGTACACATGATTCACTTAAAAGCTTTACAGTCCACATCACACAGAGTAATATTATTTAATAGTCCTGTCAGAGTACACAGCTGTACCAAAACACCAGCGCTATAAGCACACCCAAGTCTGACGTTATGCTACTAGGGGAAGAAGGGGGAAGGATTTTTTGTTGTTGTTGCAAATTCGTCAGCAATTATCTCCCTCTGATCCATCCAAGGTAGTTGAAAATAAATTATATATAAGAGCTTGCTGACATGTTAAAGTTTATTCAAATTTTTATTTTGGCTGGTCTAGCATTTCTCTAGCCACAGAGGAGGATGTTAGCAGTCATTTGGCTCACTGCACAGGGCTGCTATGCAGTCCAATTCAGTTGAGTCATTACAGAACAAAATCCAAGTCTCAACAGTAATTGCAGTTTGGGTAAAGCTCTTAACTGGATTCAGGAGGCTGGCTCGGTGATGTTGTATTGGAATCTATATTGAATTAGTGGGATTATGAGTCTGATCAGATAATTAGCCTTAAGTGCTTACATTTTTTTTGAGAGGCATTGAATTTATATCCTATATTTTCACGATTTTCTATATTTTTCCTCTCACAATATATATATATTTTTTTAAAGAATAAATGAACAATCTCAATGTATCTCTTAACTAATATAGTCAGTCTCCTTACCTTTTCAAACAGGTTAAACACCAGGACTCCCACCACTCTCAGGGATTGTGAACTTTGACCACCTGCCCACTGTGGAGAAGTGCTAAACTGCTAATCCTTGGGATCTGAAGGTAAATAAGCAGGCTCTAGAATGTCAAGAGGGACACTCACAATATTTAGTTAAGGGATTCAGGAGGGAAGCTTTCAGAGATATCTCACCTGAGGATGGAGGCTGGCTTTGTGTGCTGCTGGACAGGTCAGAGTATCACTTTTCACTAGATGGCGCAAATAGTCGGACACATAGTCCCTGAGCAATGATTGTATCTGTAGTGTTTACGTAGGGCAATCTCTGACCATGTCATGATTTATGTGACTACATCTACAGGGATTGTTACTTCCGCACTTGAATCAGAATACACTGGGAAAATAAGTAACACTGCAATACGTTTCTCTTATACCTGCAGTAATGCTACAATTACGTAAGTAACAACCTGCATTTCCATATATTAACATGGTGTTTTATAGTAATTTACAATTCACTGATTTGCCATGATTCTCTGACAGTTGTCATTATCGTGTGTTCTCTGTATGGCACCTCTGTTGAACCCAGGGCCATCAGAGCGAGTCAGTCTGATGATCAGATTGGAGCCATATCTCTGCTGCTGTAGCACATCATTGTGGACCCAGGCCCAGCAGGGTTGAGTGGGATATCTCGCTATGCTCAGGCTGTTCTGGGCAGGTCAACACCTGTTGCACCAGGAAAGCAGAGGTAACACTTCTACCTCAGACGTGTCTGCTCTCCCTCTTCAGCTCACCTTCACTGAGACAGGAGCAATCTTCTACGGATAGTTGAGAAACTCTATTCCACCGATTAACAGAGGTCAGAGTGGAAATAAGAGGACATTGTGGAAGTACAAGTTGGGCCAAATCCTGATTTGAGATGTCATATTTGTTTATTATGTATTAGACATTCACTATTTCTCTGTTGTAAGACAAATATGTTTGTTTTTTTATTCTTGAAAATATTCCTGCAATTCAAATTGAAGTGTGTGCAGTTGCTAGGAATGGTTAACTGTGTTGTTTCTTCAAATGGGAGCTGCCTGAATTCCCTTGAAACGACTGACCACTGTAGTGACAACATTGGTAGTGATTACAGTAATGAGGGAGGTGTGTTCATGTTCTACCAGCCATTTATCTCAATCTATTACACCAATTGTGACAAAGAAATTAGCAGGCTAAGCCTTAGATGCTACCAAACACATCATTACAGCAACCTAAATCAAAGCGATGGCAGCCTGTCAAAGTGAGACTTGAGTAATTATGATGCTCATCTGCCCCCGGGGAGTGAAAAGGGCATGTGCAATCACTTCGACCTGACACGATTAACCAGACCACAAACATCAGCAGAATATGGCAGCTGCCACTGTCTGATTGATAGCCTTGGAGCAACACAGTTTCTTTTGAAACATTCAAACGTTTTTCTGCTACCGATTTATCGGAAAAGAACAAACCATAGAATCCTTAATTGGCCTCGACAGCTATTAAACTTAATTTACAGTATCAGTGTAGTATTTTGTAAGTGATATACAGTCTCTGGCCCCTGCAGATGACCCCTGCAGATGATAAGGGCCTCCCTGGAGGTGGGGGAAATGGTTCAAGTTGGGCCTTTCAGACACACTTAGAGGGAGCTGTGCTTGAGCCAGGAGTCGCCAACTTTGCAATCTCGCCTTTTATAAGGCAATCACTCGCACAGTGCTATCTCCACCTGAGATCAGAACACAGCAACAAAGAGCTGCTGAAACAGCCCAACAGGCAGTGTTCACATCCGCGGTGAGGAGGTGTAGAAGGCAGGGAGGGTTCAAGCTTGGGGTTTTGGATTGGGCTTGGGCAAGAATGCTTAGACGGTGCCAAGTTTTATTTTCGGTGTAAGCCCATTACAAGAGCAATCACAGAGTGTGTGGCATTATGGAAGACATCCAGACGGTTAAGATGGAAATCCCTGATTGTTTTTGAGACCTGAACCTTGACATGATCCCTATTAGTCAGCACTCCCGTGGCACACAGCTATTCATTAAAGATGATTATCGGTGAGACTGAAGGCGAGAGGGTTTTCAAGGGTAGCCAGCGAGGCGAGATCAATGGGAAGCATCGAGGACTGGCTCTCTATGACTTTTCTTCACTATTAGTGGAACTTCAAACAGCCACACCAGTCTGGGAGACACCATGTTCGCTCCTGTGATATCATTGCAGTGAGAGAAACAAAGGACTGGGAGGCTACAATTAATTAAAGCGTAACACACAGGGACACAAAGTCGCGGAATACTTCACAGATGTAACACAAGATCAAAGGCTGAGCTGCAAGGAGTTAGACGTGCTCAACTCATTTTGGAGCCAGTCTAGCGGAAAGCTGCTATTATCTATGTGAATGTCATATCTACACACTTTATTTTCCATTGCTACATTGTTTGCCTATCTTGCAGTCATACGATTCCACAGTTAGTTCCCAGTTAATTTTCCTGATGCAATTCAAGTGAATTCAAAAGTTCCTTCTGACATTTGTATGTTTTTCATCTTAGCCTATCTTTTTGTGTATACAATTGTGACTGATGTACATGTTTTGGGTTGTCAATGTGGAGCATGATCTGTCATGTACAATACTGTATAGTGACTTACAACACAATAGTGCTGTGTGGTGCTTGACTAGGCAGATAACTCCCGGATCATAGTCACTGCAGGGCTGCAAGGAACAGAAGCTGACATTGACAGGTTGTGTGCACAAGAGGAGAGAGAGAGAGAGTCTGGTCATAGAACTCAGCAGTAGAGGGCTCACTTTTCCCTCACTGAGTTGTGGCTGCTTGTTTAACAGATGACTGGTTCCAATGAGGTGATAATGCACTATAAAGTGGAGGAGACAGGGATGGCTTTTTAACCAGCTGACCAACGGATGGTTTTCCTTTTTATTCAAATAAAGGTTCATATTACCTTTAAAATTACATGAGAACATCTGCTTAATACCTATGTCATATCCATTTGAATTTAATTATAAAGGGAATGACTTGTGTTATTACTACGTAACAAATATGTAATAACACGGAGTTTTACATATACCAGTAAAAAATAATAGTGTGCTGAAAGTTTTTGTCTTATTCTGGAAACACAGTAACCTGTTTTGATTGAACAAGGCCCCGTGTGTCTGTCAGTGAGACGGAACTCCCTCCTCATTAATCTCCCAGTAGACTTTGGTGTCAGTCTGGATCATCAACGGAAACTTTCTGCCACTTGAGCCTGCTACTGATGTTTGGCTTGAAAGAAGAAGAAAGAGTAGGAATCAATTCCTCCATTAAAAAGGCTAGACATCTGTGTACCTTAGGCTTTGTGGGAAATCCTAAGCGACTCACAGCATTATCTGGACAATCCAAGATTTGCTCTGAGGGACAACAAACAGCCTCATTTACCTGGCCTTTATTCTGGTATACCAATGATGATGGATGAACACTCACGGTGGAATCCAACCCTTCTGCATCTCAGTTTATCTTAACTAGGAAGATCACTCTTACGAAAGAGCAGTGTTTTCTATTTTATTTAACTTGAGTCGGCATAACTGGATTTGCTCAGATAATCGTGTGTTTACAAACTGTTGCCACAGGATGTTGTCAGGTGTCCTCTGAAATTTGAGCATATGAATTGATGTGCATTGACCAGAATATAGTTGACAAATTATCAATCAGCTGCTGCCATCAATGTGCAAATGGTTAAGAGGGTCTCCAGCCATGATGAAACAAATTAAACAAAAGTCAAATGACTTTATTCGCTGAGTTCAGACGGAACGAGATTTACAGCAGTCTGAAAATGAGAAAGAGCAAGTAACGAGCTGGTTTGAAGTCCAACCACAGTGTGGTGAATCTCTGTTTGAGTCAGGTCTGCTTCGAATAAAAACTGATTTGCCTCCCCCTAAATTTAGTCTCCTAAATTACACACTCCTCAGAGCATTGTAGGAATGCAGGAGGCTTGAAGGCCCTCCTGCTCTGCTCAGTGTAATGAGAAACTGCTTGTGGAAGACGCTGCTCATAAAAGCGAACACCTGTGATGATTAGACCGGGGGCATCAATCTTCCTTTATCCCCACCATCAACACCAACTAGAGAGACCATTCTCCTGACCTCTCTATTATTCCCATGCAAGGAAAGTAGGCAGACTACTAGAGGAGGCCTAGAAGGAAGAAGAAGACTTAATAACCAGCCATCATTGGGAATTAAGAACCACAACTCAAAGAGACCAAACTGTCCTCTGATGTCTTAGAGCAGGGTTCCCCAACTGGTGGCCCGTGGACTGAATTTGGCCTGCGGGTGATTTTACTTGATCCCCATGTTCTAAAAAATTATTGCTGGACACTGTAAAACACTGTAAAAACACCAGAAAATCAGCTCCAAGTGATTTTAATTTTGGAAATCTGTTCCAAAGTGTTTTCATGCTTATTAGCGAGATACTGTATATGTGATCTTGTACAAAATAAAATTATTATATTTTAGTCAAATATTATATCTGTTTATATCTCTTCTTGCATATCAATTTGCAGTCTACAAATTATTTGTAAATGTGTTCCGGCCACCTGACCATCCATTAAAACAAATAATTGGCCTGCGAGTGAATCTAGTTGCTGATCCCTGTCTTAGAGGAAACCAATAAGGAAGACTGCCAATTAACAGAAAATAGAAAATCCCTTTTGTACAATTGACTATGCTGATGACAGGATTATTGTGGTCCATTCATAGTACGGCCATCAATTTTCAAGCTTCTTAGAATTAAAATGGTTACTATATACTGTAGAGAAGATTGACAGTTTTAGCTTTGTGTTTTCGTTGGGCCAGCCAGTTCCTCTAGCAGGGGCATACCAGGGCATATTCTGTAGGGAGACATGTTAGCCCTAATACAATAATTGGTCTGTTTTCGTTTTGCAGGTGCCAGGTGGAATGCCATACTACTAAATTCATACAGTGCCATGTTTTATTTTTACTGGGGAAAATGTCAACAGTTTTTTTTCTTCACTTGTTGAAACGGAAGAAAACCTGAACTGCTATCAATATTCAAAAAATGAAAACGTTCCTCCCATGGTATTTTTTTACTGTTTCTTCTTGGGGGAAGTAAAATGGCAGACAGCCTTGGATTTCACCAAGAGTTTCTGAAACCTTTTCACCTTGCAATCGATAGGCCTTCCCCATTGGGAGACACATTCTCTTTCTTGGCACTGAGAGCAGGAAGAGAAAACAGGCACGTCCTCTGCCAGCCTGACACACATCTTTTGTCTCCCTCTGGGAGTGAATGGAGAGTTGTTGCCTAGCAGGAGATAGTGTACAGGGAGGCGACTAATGACAGCATTTTGTATTTCCCTTGAAGCCACTTGTTAAAACAGCAGCTGATTTACCGAATCCTTTGAGGATGCATATTTACACTGTGTCGGAATGAATGCACTTGCGTGTGCTGCTTAGTTTGATATACAGTTGTTGTTTTTTCAGAAGGAAGAAGTAGGTTACAGACGTTGAAGTTGGGTTGGAACTTGGGTCTACACAAATCCACCATAAAAAATGCACTTCAAGTGCATCCTATGCATAATTCCGAAACACACACACACACACACACACTTTCCATTAAAAGGCACTAACCACATTTCCAAAGTAAAACACACCGCTAACCGAAAATAAAAAAAGATCATTGTTTATGTCATTAGTTTTTAAAACCATGACAGATTTGCCATTGGGGCTGAACGAGCTGGGACTCACCAGACAATTGAATGCAGTTTAAGCATTTCTTCGGAGGCCCACCTTAGCTATTGTGACTGGGAACTAAGTGTTGACTCATGGTTGACTCTGTCGGTGATGGTAGGTGATGACGGATGTTTGTCTGAGCTTAAAACAGCCATCTAACAACTGGCTTGTCCTGATTGGAAAGAGAAAGCTGTTTGTAAGGCCTGCAAAAAAACTATTTTGATCCATATTATTAATTGATCTCTGAGTCTATTTACTTAACCTGATCCTTGTCGGTATATTGCCCCTCATTTGTGCATAGGCCCACATCATAAATGTATCCACTCAAATAAAGATGTATGCTTGAGGATCATGTTACCTTCCCCATTACCTGTAGGAGGCTATTTGGTTTCAGAAAATTAGTCATTTTACTTTGAAGGAGAAAACGATAATGATGTGGCTAAAACTTCAACATAGCTCACTTGTTGAATAAATGTACTTTCAACAAACCATAATGGTAAATCACCCTCATTGAACTACATAAAACAGAGAACTGGTTGTCAAAATTGTCAGTATTTTCCAGAAAATGTGTCCTTAAGTATGCAATACTATTTTTCAAATACAGAATCTCAATGAACATTCATACAGCAGAATGAATTTAGTTTCCATAGAGAAATGGTTACATGAAAGGGTTCAGTACCTCCTTCCTCAAAATATACATTATATGATTTTCTTCTTCCGGTAAAATGAAATCACATTATTGTGGCAATAACAAAGCGAACATCAACAAAGTATATAAGTTTAATGTTTTAATACACAGCACAATATAATTACATTTTTATTCTGTATAGCAATGAGTAGTTGAAGCAAAAATGTCCATCTGTCAAAACTCCAAGTACGAAGACCACATGAGCTGATTGGACAGACATGGTTTATATCTCTACACATTCTTCATTTGAAAATAGTTCATTTCACACATCCGCGTTCTCCGCTTTCTTCCCTTTCTCTCTGAGAACAAATCTGGGTGAGACAGTGCTGGTCTGCTGTGTGTTTTGATAGAATGATGGTGATATGAAAATACCCTCCCATATTTCCTTGTCTTCCTCTCTTTTCGCAGGCCTGTCCCGAGGCCTGTCTAGTCTTAAAGGAGTTACACATCCTATTACTCAACTTTCAATTCTAACTGAATGTCATCAAACACAAGCCAATCATATTCGTTCATGAAATGGACTTTCCCTTTTGTTTTTGTGTTCTTGTTTCTTTAACAGGAAAACTCTCAGAGGGCCCCTCTTTTCATGTCATCACAACGCCTCAAACCAGTGTGAGCTCAGTGAGTCTCGGTCGGGGTAGTATCCCATCCCCATGGAGCAGCAGGACTAGTTATTCAACATTCAACAGCAGGGCCAGACTAACGCATTTGGGGCCCCGGGTCACCTACTTCCCAACCCCCAAAATATTTTTTTTGGGGGGAAACAGCTAACTTCCTGCATTTCAACACATTTTGACATTGGGCAGAGATAAAAATGTGCAGTTTTATAATGCTATTCTACACATTTTGTCATGAGGATGAGAGAAAATTGTGTGGTTTAAAATAAATGTCACATTTTGCCATTGCCTAGAACGTGTTCATATGCTTTTTGGAGGCCCCCAACCTCCAGGGTGCCCCATCCTCTGAAGGTCGAGGGCCGCGGGGCACGTGCCCTGCACTCCCGTTCTGTAACCCAGCCTTGCTCTGACTAACCTAACATTAACCCCTGTTAACTCCATGCCAAATTGACAGCCACTTTCTGGGTCAAGCTGTGTGAGTAGTGAGATGAGAGATGCTGATTTGTCTGAGTGAGCAGGACCAATAGAGCGACACGCACGGTTCTCCACGGCTGGACGCATTCATTGCTCATCAAAGGGCCCTGCTGTCTGTGGGTCAGCCTACTGTATAGTTCCGCTGGAGTGCCCTGCTGCCTCTACCAGCTTGAGCCTTGCCACTTTCGGAGAGACACGGCAGTAACACAGGACAATGAAAACACGTACAAAATAAAGTAAACCCTCCAACAAAAGACATATGAAACTGCTAGTGGGAGAAAGAGCAAACGATTTGCGTTCCTTACCTTTACGCTATGAGGTTGCTGCCACAGAGAGATATGTGACCTGCAGTATCTAGACACAGAGACATACAGTAAGTTCCAGACGTTGTCAGTCAATAGGTTACATAAGAGTGTGTTGGTTTAGTTGTGAAGCCGTCTGAGTTTATGAACCCACAGTGAGCCTGGCCTGGAGGTTTTTTAGAAACACAAAGCTAATGTCTGCTGGTTGCTGGCTGGCTGTACTAACTGGCTGTCATCACAAATCCCAAGGGAGTGGCAGGAGCAGGGTGCGGTCAGAGGGTTGATTAATGACAACCTGTGTTGTTTACCTTTTACCTTTTGTTGCTCTATCTCTCTGAATGACCCCACGGTGACAGTGTTCATTCCAGGGCCTATTGTACACGATATTCCAGCGCAGCTCGACAGGTTCTGCATGCCTCTGCCATGTCACTCAGCATAGACCCGGACCGCTGAACTTCCCGTCTCTTTGTTCGTCATCCTCAGGCGCAGAACGCTGGCCACCCAGCTTTCAGACGCTGGGTTAACCATCACTGACTCGTCCTCAACCCAGACCACCTCTTAGGTCTGGAAACTTGGGACACACTGCAGTTTGGTTCAGTTTGAAACATAAACTTACCATACCTATTCAGAACTCAGCAGTGCTCTGGACCGTGTACCCTGTGTACCCTGTGTTTTGGGTTGGTCAGTATTTTTGCGCCCTGTGTTTTTGGGCATCGTATTTTGGTGCCAGATTAAAGTGAACTTTTCCCTTTGGAACTCTCTGCTCTCTGCGCCTGATTCTTACCTCACACACCCAGGTCCTCGTGACACATAGATGCTGATAAGTTATGAAGCATTATATAACGTCAGTTTTATTTAATTTATTTTTATTTCACCTTTATTTAACCAGGTAGGCTAGTTGAGAACAAGTTCTCATTTGTAACTGCGACCTGGCCAAGATAAAACAAAGCAGTTCGACACATAGAACAACACAGAGTTACACATGGAATAAACAAACATACAATCAATAATAGTTACCGCAACTTTAAAAGGAATCAGACTATTGACATCTCTTTTATATGAGAGAAGGTGAGAAAGGTCATGCTTGCAACTTAATCGTATTTAAATTGTTACTTTCTCTGTATAAGACTCAAGAATGGGAGACAGTGATTTAAAACCTAAGCTGGGGAACATCGCTGTCTTTAGTTTGAAATCTTCAATTGGGTGAACTTAGAAAACTTCACTTGGGTTTTGTTAAGTTACATGTACAGTTGTACATTTTGTTGCCTTTTGCTGCCTTGAAATTACATCTGAAATGGGAATAAGTATTATTTTCGACCAATCTACACAACCAACACCACATTTCCAAAGTTAAATTAATAATTTAAATAAATATGTATTTATTGCATATGTCTTCAAACTCCAGAGTTAATACTTGGTGGAAGCACCTTTGACAGCCATTATAACTCTGAATCATTTTGAAAAAGATTCTATTAACAACTCTTAGGGCAAGATTTATCCACTGTTTTTGTCAAAATTGCTCAAGCTCATTAAAGTTGGTTGGTAGTCATTGATGGACAGCAATATTTAAACCTTGTCTTTGATTTTTCAAGCAAATTTACGTCAGTGCTGAGACTGGACCACTCAGGAACACTCAACACTTCTTGGAAAGCTATATTAGGTGTGTCTTTGGCATGAACATCTGTGTAACTATATCCTAGGGTTAGGTTTTCAGAGGACTTTTTCCCTGGGCTTTGCTCCTTTCATATTTATTTTGATCCTGACAAACTCCTCAGTCCCTGCTGGTGACAAGCATACCCATAACATGATGCTGCCACCACAATAAAAAAAAATACAGAGGATAAACAACATTGCATTCACCCCAAAAAAGAAAAGAATAAAGCCTGTGTTAAAAAATCCACTCCAAATCATCCATTCTGTTTGCAACAAGGCCGGTACCCCGCACCAGGCTGTCTCTCCGTCCCATCAACACAGGTGCTCCCGCCTGTCCGGCGCTACCAGAGTTTCCGCCCCCTCAGTCCAGAGGCACCAGAGCCCCTCAGTCCAGAGGCGCCAGAGCCCCCCAGTCCAGAGGCACCAGAGCTTCTCTGTCCAGCGCTGCCAGAGTCTCCCGCCTGTCAGGCGCTGCCAGAGCTCCCGCTCCTCAGTCCAGAGGCACCAGCGCTCCTCAGTCCAGAGGCGCCAGAGCTTCTCTGTCCAGTGCGGCCAGAGCCTTCCTCCTCTCCAGCGCAGCCGGAATCTCCCGCCTGTCCGGCGCTGCCAGAGCTACCGCCCCTCATTCCAGAGGCGCCAGAGCCCCTCTTTCCAGAGGCGCCAGAGCTCCTCAGTCCAGCACTGCCAGAGCCTTCCTCTCCAGCGCCGCCAGTGCCGCCAGTCTGCCCAGCGCCGCCAGTGCCGCCAGTCTGCCCAGCGCCGCCAGTCTGCCCAGCGCCACCAGTGCCGCCGGTCAGCCAGGAGCCGCCAGTGTCGCCAGTCTGCCCAGTTCCGCCTGAGCTGCCCGTCTGCCCAGCGCCGCCAGTGCCGCCAGTCTGCCCAGCGCCGCCATTGCCGCCAGTCTGCCCAGCGCCGCCAGTCTGCCCAGCGCCACCAGTGCCGCCAGTCTGCCCAGCGCCGCCAGTGCCGCCAGTCTGCCCAGCGTCGCCAGTGCCGCCAGTCTGCCCAGCGCCGCCAGTGCCGCCAGTCTGCCAGGAGCCGCCAGTGCTGCCAGGCTGCCAAGAGCCGCCAGTGCCGCCAGTCTGCCAGGAGCCGCCAGTGCCGCCAGTCTGCCAGGAGCCGCCAGTGCCGCCAGTCTGCCAGAAGCCGCCAGTGCCGCCAGTCTGCCAGGATCCGTCAGAGCCACCAGGATCTGCCAGAACTGCCAGTCAGCCAGGATCTGCCAGAGCCGTCAGTCAGCCAGGATCCGCCAGTCAGCCAGGATACGCCAGTCAGCCAGGATCCGCCAGAACTGCCAGTCTGCCAGGATCCGCCAGTCAGCCAGGATCTTCCGGATCCGCCAGTAAGCCAGGATCCGCCAGTCAGCCAGGATCTGCAAGAACTGCCAGTCTGCCAGGATCCGCCAGTCAGCCAGGATCTTCCAGATCCGCCAGTCAGCCAGGATCCGCTATTCAGCCAGGATCTGCCAGTCAACCTGGATCTGCCAGAGCTGCCAGTCAGCCAGGATCTGCCAGAGCTGCCAGTCAGCCAGGATCTGCCGGAACCACCAGTCAGCCAGGATCTGCCAGAACTGCCAGTCAGCCAGGATCTGCTGGAACCACCAGTCAGCCAGGATCTGTCAGAACCACCAGCCAGCCAGGATCTGCTAGATTCATCAACCTTCCTGAGGTTCCTCTCAGTCCTGAGCTTCCCCTCAGTCCTGAGCTACCTCAGTCCCGAGCTGCCCCTCAGTCCGGAGCTGCCCATCAGTCCAGTGGGGCCCATTGTTAGGGTTCCTAGGCCAAGGTTAGCAGCGAGGGTCGCCACTCAAGGGACGCTAAGGAGGTGGACTAAGACAATTATGGAGTGGGGTCCACGTCCAGCGCCAGAGCTGCCACCGCGGACAGATGCCCACCCAGACCCTCCCCAATAGGTTTAGGTTGTGCGTTCGGAGTCCGCACCTTGGGGGGGGGGGTACTGTCACGTTCTGACCATCGTTCGTGTGTGTTTTCCTTGTTTTAGTGTTGGTCAGGACGTGAGAGGGGTGGGCATTCTATGTTGTGTGTCTGGTTTGTCTATTTCTATGTTTCTCCTGATATGGTTCTCAATCAGAGGCAGGTGTTAGTCATTGTCTCTGATTGGGAACCATATTTAGGTAGCCTGTTTTGTGTTGGGTTTTGTGGGTGATTGTTCCTGTCTCTGTGTTTGCACCAGATAGGGCTGTTTTGGTTTTGCACATTTCTTGTTTTGTTAGTTTATTCATGTATAGTGTCTTTATTAAAGTACCATGAATAACCACCATGCTGCGTTTTGGTCCGCCTCTCTTTCCTCAGAAGAAAACCGGTACACATACGCAATAAATATGTTGTATTATTTATTTCATTCAGGGGCAGGTCAATACACAAATGTTTTGGCCTTCGTCAGGGTCATTGGTGTCTCCTCTGAAGGTGCGCTTCTTAATTGTGGGCTCGTTAAGGGTAACGATGGGCAGGTGCGTTCTTCTGCGCGCTCCCGGAACAGACACACACACATGTCAATAGTGCATCTCAGATATACAATACAATACTACATGCAGATATCTTTGTTTTATATGTATTATTAATTTGGAAAATGTTCTATAATTTTTCTTTAACTTTGGAAATATGGAGTAGGTTGTGTAAATCGGTAGGAAAGAAATCCAATGTATATTCCCTTTTGAGAACATTATAAGGCAGCAAAGTGGGAAAACTGGAAGGGGGTGTGTAGACTTTCACAAGCGACTGTACATGCGATATGCCTTTGTTGTTGGCTGCATTTGACTGGAACGCAAAGCATCACTTCAACACCATGTCTGTGACCATAGCCTTTAACATAACCTACCTGTATGACGTCTTGATCAACCTGCTACACGTTTGTCGGTTTTATTACATTGTGGTTGTTTGTGGGAACCATAGGGGTCATTGTCCGAAAGAGGAACATGATGTTCATCATGCTGTTTCATGCCTTCGTTCTATTGTCTTTACTGTCAGTCAAAAAATACATGACATCAATATTGTGGTTGCAGACCTTTTTGCTGATGTTGATGCTCGTCACTAGTTGCCCTTCTGATCATGCTTCTTCAAATACCAGTGTGATGCACTTATTAATAATGTCTCATTTCTGTAGCTGCAGCAAACATGGTTCACATGCAAATACATTTTCCTGCCCAAATTGACAAACAATACTGTGGCTAACCACTCGTACATTTTTCTAAGTAGAGTCATCTTCCTATTATCACCTCATAAGAAATTGAGCCAAAAATTCAGTTGACAGCAACCTTTAAATCTGATGCCACACAGCTCGCTGGTAACGCTTGGCATGTATGTGGCAGCATTAAGCAAAGTATATACTGTATTTCAGCACAGTTAAATAAGTCACAGATGGGCAGAACATTCATTCTATAGTCTTCACAAATTACAGAGAATCCTGCTGGGCCCTGTCAGTGTCTCTCATCTTCTGCCCAGAGAGCTCCTCTCACAGCACATATACTGTACATTTATGACATTCAAAACTGCTGACACAATCACTGAAGTCTATATTTTCCCTCAGGAGGCATGCACATTCTTTAGTGATGTTCTGTGTCTCCCTTTGGACACATGACACAAGAGTCTGTTGCTATATTTGCATACCCAACACTAATACAGCACAGGAATGGCAAGCGTAATTCTGGTTTGCAAAACTATTCTCTGCAGTGTCCTAAAAGGGAACTATTTTATTTGTGTATGCAAACAGAATGTCATGCCGCATTCATCTTCTGTATGTGATAATCAGAGCTGAGGCTCGGCAATTCAAAGAGATCCTGTTGTTATTGCTCTTATTTCTTCATTTCCTTTGCTGCTGTCTCGTTCTGCGGGCCAATACAGCCCCGGAATCCCCCAGAGAGCCAGTCCTAGCATACGTGAAATGATACGTTTTCATTTGAAGAGTCAAATGTCATCATCATGTCTCTGTCCCTTTGCTTTCAGAGCGCCTGGTTGATGTGGTGAGCTGGCAGAGCAAGTCAGAACATGGGAGGGAGACATTTATCATCCTCTCTCTGGACTACAGCCTCCAGTGGAAATCATGTGGACAGGACAGACAGCACAGACAGAGAGTGGAAAAGAAATCATTGATGTTTTTCATAATTAGGGAACCATTGGTTTTGTGTTTTTTTTTTCATAAGTGTAGTTTGAGTTTCCAAATGGCTGTATTTTTGTAGTCTCGTTAAGTTCTGTACATTATGTGCTGCATGTCTGTCACATAGGAAAGAAGATGTATGGACATCTAGACAGCAAACAGACTCTCCACAGAAGGTTTCCCGTGTATCTTCCTCTGCCCTTTGTCAGGAGCTATCTCTGTCTGGTTTTCTGTCATTCGTCCTGAGATGCTCTCTGTCTTGCTGAATGGTAGTACACACAAAGGTACTGTACACTGCGTTAAGCGTCTTTTGGCCTGCCCAGGGTAGATCCCCCCTTCAAAACATTGTGATAATGTTGAAGTCCTAAATCATACCCAGATGAGTGTCAAGTGCATACATTGAGCTCTCGTCTGTACAAAGCAAGCTCCATCTGTCCTATACACACACAAGACACTGATGGATCATTCTAGTCACAGAAGTGAGTGCCATTGCTTGGATTACGCACATGGCCTAATTTCAGACCCATTAGTATCAAGGATTTTGAGTCTTCCCTGCGTACTGACTTTTTGTATTTTAAAGCTTGTCACACTAGAGAGTCTTTACAACATTAAGTAGCAGAATAGTATACACTTAAGCTCTTCAGGTTCACAGAGAGGGCACTTTTTGTTGCATCTGCTGCCCACATTTCTATTTTTTTTTTACCTCTGCCTTTGCGCTAGAAAGTCCTCTAAACGTACAATGACTTGTTTGAAAATAGGGGGCTATATATTTTTTCTACAATAACTGTAGAACCAAATGTAAATCAGATATAAAATACCCAAAGAGTTATACGTTCATATAGCTTGGTCAAAATATACATGTTCCACATCTTCATGGGCCATATTTTTGACCTGAGAAATGACCAGCAGGAAGCCTCCCACCTGTTTCTCTGGTGGTACAGATGTCCAGAGAGTGGCGTGGTGGGGGGGCATCACTCTGGCCACTGATTGATGACGACAGGTCCCGCAGGAAGTAACCCAGCCACCATGAGGGAGTGGTTTCTGAACCCCAAGCGGTATCCAGGAAAACAAGAGTGACTCCAGTCATTGAGCATTTGTACTGGGGGGCATCTTAATGTTTGGATATGCCGAGTCACTGTGGGCTTTGCAGGATAGGAGTAAGGAATTAGCCCTTCTAAAATAGAGCTTAGGGAGTCTTTCCAGATACTTGGTCAAAAGTCTGTAGATGGGGAATTATACATGAATGCATAAGTAGTTGATGATTCACCTTTGAATTTGAGAGTCTGAGTTTGTGATATTCTTAGATTTTATTTTTAACAGCTAAACTATGTTTTCTTACAATGGAGAAATGGAGTTTCAGAAGCCTGTGAACAGTCTTAGAACTAAGATAAACCATGGTCTGATTTAAATCTTATGGGCAAGAGACTAGATTTGAGATGGAATCCCCCTTAATGAAATCAGGGGAATAATGGTAACACTCACTTTACATTTGCTGCAACCCTATTACAGTAAAAGGTCAAAACCTAAACACAAGTCTTACATTGAAGCAGCAGAAGTTGGTAGATGTGTTTTCTGGCACTGAAAAGCAGCTGAATGTCACTTGCAGTGTTCACATAACATTAAGAGAATTTTAAGAGAGAAAGATGGTTTGTATGGAACTTGTTCAACACTGAAGAATACAAAAATGAAATATCAAGGTTAGATGTACTTGATTAAGTCAATGTTTTGTCTCTCTGTCTCTAACTCTGTCTCTGTCTCTCTTTCTCTCTCTCACACACTCTTTCACCCTCTCTCTCTCTCACACACACACACACACACACATTCAACATGGAATTGTGATGGCATTGGTTCAGAATTAACAATTGTCAATTGTTCTTGATCAGACAAACATGGAAATACACATAGAAATGCCTTTTCACCTCAGCAACACACCTGGTCATTGATTGGTCCTCTCTCATCGAGAGTTCTCTGGGGTTGATTTGCGTAACTGGAAACTGTGTCAACAGATGCAGGAGACCGCTGGTCAGGTGGATTAGGCCCAATGGAGATCCTATCTATCGCTGGACTGTAGTCTGGGCCATGTAAAAATCGGCACTGTAAACGTCTCTTATCTGAGGTAATTTTCCTCAACTAATCTCTGCAAAGACGTATTTTGACGACCCATTTAAAATCAAATTAAACTAATTTAAACTGGTTTTCCTCGCTTTTTCACTTTGTGGCAGCGCAGTGTAAGTCTTTGAATGTGTAAAACTCAGTAAACCCAATAGCCCATATTTTTAAGGATTTTGAAGTTGCATTATTTGTAAAGAGATTGAGCTTATTATTGTCCCAAAAGCAATCTACTCACTGGCATAGCTTGCAGGGGCACCTGCATTTCTCATGGAACCGCTACTTTCCCCATGTTGCTTGAATTCGATAGACGGAAAAAATATATGAAATACTATTATATCTTGATGTATTTTGATTATATTTATAATGTATGTTCTTCATTCAGTTTTTAAAGTACATTATTACAGAGCGCTACACCAATATTGTTTTGCACAAACCATAATAACACTAATAGCCTAACTGACGGATTAGGATGACCAAATCGTTAGTGTCCTCATAAAATATATGTTTCACTGTACGACGTTAAGTTTATGCATATTGTTATGCAACATTTAACATAAACCATTTCCAAAATGATAGACCTATCCCATTTTGATTGTTGGTCCAAGTATCTTGTCTCCTAAAATGACCGCCCTTTATAGTCTAGAAAATGTTCGCATTTAGTTTTAAATGTAACTAATCGAATTCGAGATGCATGACAAATACAGACTATGTAGGCTAATTGCGATGTGCATTTTACTTTGTGAATTGGAATGTACAGTTTATGGGATGGCTGTAGCCTATGGCACGCACAACATGTTAGTCAATAGTTGGCTCCAGTGAGACGCACTAACTTTTGGATGGGGTGTTGGGCCTGGAATTATAAATACCTTTGTGGACGTTATAAATATGCTGATTGTTAGTATTAGAGAATGCAAATCCTTCGGAGCCATCCATCCTAGGCTGGCTGGGCTGTGCTTGGCTGGGACTGCATATATGCACGACTTGAATGTGAGGTTGGGCTGGTCCTAGTCGTGTGGACATGGTCAATAATCTGCAACGGCCCGTGCACAGACCTTTGAATGGCAGGTGCTGAAAGCACAGTATCTCTAATGAAAATGGCATACTGAACACTACGCAACCAACATATAAGCAATGAATTACCCAAATCTAGGCCATGTAATTTCACTGTTATTCCACAATGTGCAAAGTGTATTCCCATTGTTTGTAAGTAATGTAATGCAATGAGGTGTTTCAATTATCACATCATCCCTTAACGTGTGTGTGTGTGTGTGTGTGTGTGTGTGTGTGTGTGTGTGTGTGTGTGTGTGTGTGTGTGTGTGTGTGTGTGTGTGTGTGTGTGTGTGTGTGTGTGTGTGTGTGTGTGTGTGTGTGTGTGTGTGTGTGTGTGTGTGTGTGTGTGTGTGTGTGTGTGTGTGTGTGTGTGTGTGTGTGTGTGTGTGTGTGTGTGTAATCCCAGCCCCAGCCTCTATTGCAAAATAACATGCACTTGATCGGTTATTTGATTTGCCTCATGGCAAGTATCCAGAAGGAGCCAAGATACCATCACTGGAGGCGCCGAATGCAGTAAGCTCCATTAACACAGAAGCAAGGCGCCCATGAGAGGAAAAGGGATTAGCACCCACACGTTGGCCCAGCATGATGCTATCTGCAGTGATTTCACTCATACCGATAACGTCGCATATCGATTTTGGCCATCTTGCTGCCTATCGAAATCTAATTGCTACGTTCAACAACTTTTTTACTGTTCTGTGGCACCCAGTGAAATCATATCTGAGCCTTAAATCGCTTATCAAACACATGTGACTTGGGAAAATGTTTTGCAGTATGTGTTTGGCATGTTCATTCATGACAGGAGCAGTTCTTTTTTTATAATGCCTTTATTTAGAATATTTACAATGGATTTATAAAAATATATAATTAAAGCTTTTGCAGTTATTTTACATTTACAATTCATCACTTTGTTCACATCGTTGAGTTTGTATGCAGAAACCAGATTTGAAACCAATCAAGAAAATATCATGTTTTGCGTATACAGGATACAGTTCAATTGTCAATGCGACCCCTTATTTAGACTATAGCAAAATGAAAAATCAATGACAGACATTATTCCATTTAAATCCTGTATTTTACAGAAATATACATCAAGTAGGTTATTTCAATGAAAATATGACAAAACCACCAACCACATCCACTACATGAGGACATTAGTCCTCATAAGTTTACATTCGTAAAGCCACATATCGACTGTAGGTCATCTTTGGTTGGCTACTTTTGTATGCATATGCGTCGGGTTATAAGGGCACATTCAATATTTAACACTTTGGCAAACAAATCATAAATAGTGCTTCCACTTACTGTTTGAATTCTTGAAATGCAATTCAATTAGGTAAGGCAAGGTCTGCAGCTCGTTACATAGGCCAATTGTAAGTTCTGAGTCCTCGGTTTGCGGCACGAGCTCCCTGGTTTAAGAGGATGAGGTAGGGAGATTGAGTCCGTGTACACTGCTCAACGCCTCGTGCTGCTGCTGCTTGCTTAGTGGACTGGTGGGCTTTCTGTCTCCTGCAGAACATAAACAGAAGACGTTTGCATAGCACACAAGCAATTACTCTTTACTTCAGCAAAACTCAGAAAGATTGGCAATATTTATTTAAAAACTAAATAGTTTTCTCTTAGGCCTATATCCTACCTACCTGAAAGTAAGACGACACCATGCATGCAACATTTAAATACAAAATAGGTTATAAATAATAATTATAATAATCATATTTATAATAGTCAATGTTAGGCTATAAGGCTATTAATTTGACACCATATTTTAATTATCCATACATTATTTGACGCAATTATTATTTTCCTTTTTAACCTTCACATGACATTTACATTTTAGGCCTCCACTTTTCATTAATTTACTGACAACATTTATCGCAAGCTGCAATTTAACCTTCAAATTCCGTCTTCTCGGGTTCACACCTCGATTCATTTGAATTTATCCATGCATAGGCATCATTTTCGTCAACGTCATATCATCTGTAAATGTAGGCTAATAACAAACTTTTTATAACACTTTGATTAACTTCATAAATTAATTTGAAATTAAAATATAAATATAAAAATGACAAGGAAACGTTTTAATCGAAGCATAACTAGAATACCTGTATAAGGGCCGAGATCATTCAACCGAGGTCACTTATTTCAAGGACATATTTAGGCATATTTCAGCCTAAAATATTTCGTATTTCTCTAACATCGATATATATTCACTATAGGTCCGCGCCATCAAGGCTATTGTAGCTCAATCATTTTAGGCTGCTACAATTTCGAGACCCAAATGTAGTCCTACACTGCTTTTACACTAATACCCTAGTTTTGAGTCTCCCATTATTCGTACTCTATGATACATATTGAGAGTTTTGACAGTAACATAACTTAATTTCCACAATTAGACATCTGCTGCTAGATTAATCGTAGCCTTATAAACGTGTGTGTGTGTGTGTGTGTGTGTGTGTGTGTGTGTGTGTGTGTGTGTATGTGTGTGTGTGTATAGTGGTGGTGGGGGGGGGTGTATAGGCTATATAAAGAAAATAAAAATAAGAAAATATGAACTTAATTTGTATTTTACATAACGATTCATGTTTCCATAGATTAAGGACAATTTAAGGGAAACGAGTCAGCTGCCAGTGGTTTTCAAATTACGCTAAAACTACGTTATCGCAGTTGTGATCAGAACCGAACACTATCAAACAAGATATCGCCTACCTTCTCGCGATGGATGTTTGAACGCCATTGAAGAGTGTATGTCTCCCGCGTGCATCGTCATGCCGCTGCTTGGGAGGGACAAACTCGAGTTCTGGGACTGCCAATGGTGTCCAGGGGTCACATAGCTACCTGGCCCACTATAAACGCCATACTGGTTCGAAGATGAGTAGGAACAAGCTGGGACATAACTGGATAATGTTGATGAAGGCTGCAACAAAAAAAATACAAACAAAGGCAGAAAATGTCAGACTTAGGTTTCCCAGAACGAAACATGTCACATCTATGACGTACCCTAAGTGTGTAGGCCTATATATACATTCAACCCAATTTATATTCATCTGCTTTGAAAAATGCTGGAGGAAACAATATTTTATTAAACAGACTAATCCCTTTCAACACACACTATATTACACTTCGAGCCCAGTCTCTCTGTAGATACAGGACGCAGCTAGTATTCTGCATTCATAGGAGTCCCTGTTGTCTTTACCTGGGCATATTTTATGTCCGCATCAATGACTGATTTGTCAATTCCGTTGACTGCATGAGCAGAGGGAAACGTCCCTCTGTTGACACTACTCCAGTCCTCCATTTTCGGTGGATATCCCTCTGCTCCAGCAATAGCTGATTAGGAAACATCAGATTGCACTTTTCAATGTCGGATCAAAATGTCTCTGATCTATTGTTGATCAGTTAGGCCTTTTCATCACCAGGCCTATCGAATGATCCAATAGAAACACAGTAGCCTAGCCTTAGTGACTGAAATAGTAAACGGGACCTACTAAATGGCATGTTCTACTTAATATTGTGCGTTATATCGGCAATATTCCTTCAAATGCTATCAAAACAATATGTTTTCAAAAGAAGAATAGTGTGCCAAATTGTGCGCATCCAAGCAAGGCCTGTTGTTTTTGTTTCTGAATCCAGAACTTTATATAGGGTTGGTCAGGAATCTATAGGAAATTGGATAAATGCAACAAGGCTATCTATCACACGTTCATATCAAGCGGAAATTGTCAGTGTCACATAAAATGATATATTATTATATCACGTCGTTCTAAAGAATGTGTCACAACTATGCCCTTTCAAAATTAGCTACATGCTAGGCTACTTGCTAAATTAATTCGTTTATTTGATGGCAGAACTGCAGCCATGCCGTGGCTAACAATCCATCTGGGGCCTCGAGGCAACACATCACTAAAAACATGACGGAGTAGGACCTTATATTGACCTTAGGTCCCACGGGGAACGAGGAGGCTTTAATAAGTATCCTAGCCTAAGCAAGGTGTTTGCCTACAGGCACGAGTGAGTAGACCTACAGAGTAAGTTGTTTTCCTTGTGAGGCACCAAACCAAGGCCTACAAAGATGTATAGGGCACATTTCCTCTCTGATGAACTAACGTCAAAACAGGATGTATAAATCAATTCATCATAGAATGAGTTATAAACTGAACGGCACGTCAAATAGCTCGAACCTGTGACCCCAAATGTACTTGGATAATTATTGGAAAATTAGTTACAACTGTGTGTGCATGGTGCCATTCAGATCAGCACAAAATCATTTGTCTGGTAAATAAATTCAATATTACACACCTTGATGATCCATGAAGGCCCTGATACCCAGAATGTTGGTGACAGTGTGTGCTGATGGCCAGGCCCTTGATATGCTTACATGCCCGGCCGTTACGGGTACTCCGGGACTGCTGCCCATTTTGCCATTGGGTGACATAGCGTTGGGGTATGAATAGGGGTATATGTGGTTGTAAGAGAGGCCGGCCTGTGTGGGGGCTTGCTTGCTGCTCTCATACTGGTTCGGCTGGGAAAGATTTCCAATCTTGTTCCGTAAAATCCTGCTGATGGAGCTTACTGAGGGCACGTTGTATTTGTCACAAACTCCGTCTGCGAGAAGCCTGTCCCGGATCTCCCAGGCAAAGATCCCCGGGTCACCTAGTTTGTAATCCCTTATGTTCTTCACCACATTCGGTGTAGTAACCCGTGGTTTGCTCCCCCCGATGGCACCGGGTAAAATAGAACCCGTTTCATTGTATCGTGCTAGTATCTTGCTCACACAGCCATGAGAGACACGAAGTTGCCTACTGATATCGCAGGGTCTGATTCCAAGCTGGGCCAATTCCACTATCCGTAGTCGTATGGCGTTGGGCAGCGGTCGTCCATTGACGAATACACCACCCAACTGATTCACCTCCCCATAGGTTTGCTCTGCAGGGAATGAAGATACATGGATATATTCAACTGTCACGAAAAGCAGACAAACTATTTTCATGCTCTCCATACATACAGTAAATGTAACCATGGACAATGCGTGCTAATGCAAGTTATTATTACTATTCACAGCAGGAAGATATATTTAACTTACCTTATATTTAACTTACCTTGGATCTGAGAGATACTTTTGACACTTTTTAAGTGTCATGTAAATTAATTGCATCCTTAACATTAACTATCCATTTAATCAACCATTGAATATGAACTCCCAGATTATGAATATTTTCACATTAGCATATCTTTCCATTCGTTCTGGAAAGGGATGTGTCTTTCCACTTTACCTACACCCCGAAATAAACTTTCTGGTTCTTTCTGACGTTATGCAGGCGTGTTAAGCACGGTTATGCTTCCATAAGCTTTCTTTCACTGAAGCATGTAGATGTTAACGCAATCTTACCCATTTGCCTGTGGTTCGAGATGCTTTGAAATAGTTGCCCCTCAATGGCTGAATGCGGTGGTTCTCCCTTCTGCACGAAGGAAGCAAAAAGTTAAAGAACAAATGGGACTTCTAAAAAGTCTCCTCACGATGTTCTTTCCACTCTTCTGTCACAGTGCTTTGAGAGAAACTCCTCGGTACAATGGCACTGAAGTGATCTTAATCCGATAAAGGCAAATTTGAGTTATACCGGAGGCTGAAGTTTGCTGGGATTCATTTGACGCGTCCCTCCACGTCAATTTTACCAGTTACGTTGGAGCTCTGGTATGATTTCATTGGCCGTCCTGACTGTGGAAAGGCTGTTACACACATGCACCATCCGGTTTGCTCAATTCAACCTCTGGGTGTTTTACATAGGGGGAAGTGTCTGAGGGAAAACGTTTATCAAACATGATGCATTGGCAGGTTAAATAGAAAAGATGGAGTGACTATTCAAAACCATGGAAGAGATTATTTCAAATGAGGTGAGCTTGTGCTTTTGGATGGACTTCAAATAGGCACTTCCACTAATGTTAATTGTGTGTATAATAGTTTGTGAGTGACACTCGGTAATATAGCATGCAGTGAAACCTATATATTTTGATCAGAGCACTAGAATCGCATCCACCCCCCCAAAAAATCTCTGATCTTGAACTCTTTAGGTCAAGATCAGAGATCACTTACACATATTCTGTTATAAACCTGTTATATGTGTGGACGAAATGTATTAGCACATGTATAGGCTCGTGCATGAAGTGCAATTGCAAAGAATATTGGTATGGGATAGAAATTATATATTTCTATGACGTTTAATTTATAAAAACATTTACTACGCCTTGTTTATTATTTTCATAAAAACATCATGTTTCAGAATCGTTTAACTCCATCAACGTTGATACATTTCCCCAACATTTGCCAACGCCATTTTAATTAGAAATATTTGTATTTTCTAACCAGGCAAGTAAGTTAAGAACAAATTATTAATTATTATCAATAACGGCTTAGGAAGAGTGGGTTAACTGCCTTATTCAAGGGCAGAACGACAGATTACTGTTTTTTACCTTGTCAGCTCAGGGAATCGATCTTGCATCCTTTCGGTTACTAGTCCAACGCTCCAACCACTAGGCTAGATCCCGCCTCGATGTTTTTATATTGTAATGCCTATTATTATGTTATTACAATTGTCTTTAATTACTAATATATTTTCCAGTATGCTTTACAATGTCACCACATGTTAACATGTGTTTGTTTTTTGGCATTGAGGGAACAAACTGACCGCCCGTGCGTCACACCTGGGAGCTGAGCTGAAGCCCATGATTTGATCCGCGAGCCATTAGACGCCAGAACGAGCAGACCATGGGCTAATAGAATAGTGTCACATGAAGTTTCGATTACAAGCCAGACCAAGGGACTCACTAACTGGTAAGGGCCTTTTTTTTACACCTCCATCCTTAGCATCAAACATGCTATAGGACCCATGTAATCAATACCTTTGTGGCTTGTAATGCTCCCAGACTATAGGGTATTGACTGAATTCCAGAGCCTAGCATTATCACAGCATGTTCTCTGTGTTTCCTGTGGAAGTTAAAAAAGTATCGTTTATAAGCTTGCAAAATGTCTGTAGTAAAAGTTAACTGTCGTCCCAACCGTAACAAGGTGCAGTGTCACTATCCTCTCTTTCTTGGCCAGTTCACTACAGGTCTTAAAGGGATCGAGACACATGGAAAACATCAGGTTGGGTCACCACAGCAACCTTGGATGGAGGCGAAATAAGAGGACAGGGCGATCGCTCATTATGGTACAGTTACTGTGAAAATATAGTTAGTGTGATATTGATGCTCACTGCTCTCCAGGTTGTCTGCTAGCAATAGGAAATCAAACATAATGCATACAATGCAAAATTGAATGTTTCTCAATGAAATTAGCATCATTTATTGACTATCTTGATGAAGTGATACGCGACAGAACTACATTAGGTCTATATATCTGTTTTGTTTATCTTCTTGACAGGCTTTTGCTTGGATTCTGTGGAATTCTGTTGAAAACTATTTTAGAAATCCATAGGACTGCTCAACAGAAACTCATCCCTCATCTGGAAAGAATAGGAATTACACCTCGCATGCAGTCATCTAGTTTTAACAGATTCCAACATACTGCCACAACTGTGCAGATTATTTGGCTAAGAGGACCACTGGAACACAACCATATCGTGATGTGTCAGGTATAAATGCATGTTTCAAATATATTTTTAAGAAACTTTTTTGACAAGAACTACAACGTGAAATAGTTTAAGTTTAAATACGAGCTGTATTTGTATGTATTGCGAGTAAATTTGTACTTTGGAGGCACGGTAAAACTGGTAGGCCTATCTGGTATAGAGCTGATTCAGCCGCTTACTAAATCTACAGAGCAAATTACAAATCAATGGGTCGACTTTCATCAATTACCAAATTACAAAGTATATTTACTTTCTTTCGAGTTTTGCATTGTGTTTTTATGAAGGCATGTCTGAGAAGATAATCGTTTAAACGTCTGCACTTTGACGCTGAAAATATGAAACATTTATGTTGCTAACAGGCAATATTATATAATGTCAACAAGCTAATTAAACTGTTATCCATAGCTTTTAAAATGAATGAATACTTCCTTATTTATTACTATTAGCACCGTTAGATATTTGGTCAAGTAGGTTTACATGCATTTGTTTTTTATTCATCTTCCTTTTTTTCAGGAAAATTCAGAAACAATGCAACATGTATAGTGGGATTATAAGCAATAGGCTACATGGCATTTTAATAACATATGATTTATATTTGATTATTTCTGTAGCCTATAACTAGTTGAACATTTTCGAGTTTGTGCTTTCGTCAATCAAAGGCCAATTACTTATGATATTTTAATTATCTCTGTAGAGAAATGTATATGCAAAACGAATCTTCAACATTGTTGAATATTTGTGTACTAGATACATAAGCACCAATGATCAATTGAAAAGGATAATTATGACTTTTATAAAGGGACTGGGGAGAAATATTATTTTAGGCTGTACGATTGTATCAGTAAAATGTAGTGACAGATACACTGTGTATCAGCTCGCTAGCCTATTACGCAATAGTTTTAACACTTTCAATATTGCATTATGTACATAAAGGCCCTCAAAATTGACTGAAGTCTTTCTAGGTCTATGGAGTCTTTTTTTTGGGTGCACGTTCCTGATTAAAAAAGTGCCCAAATACATGTCTGGGAGAAGAATGACCTGCTGGTAAAGTAGGAAGGTCGTGTTCAACTGTGGCGCTGCAAAAGTCACGTGACAAAACCAAACAAACAGTTATGAAGTTCCCTAAATGCCCGTTGTGAATCGATTAACATTTGCATGAATAAAATGTAGTTTTTGTAACGGTTGAAAGATATTATCACTTTCTAACATAGTTGAAATAGAATATATTTTAGATAACGAATCAGCCCAAAACATCTCTTGTCTCTCATGTTTGATTTCCAGGAGTTAGATGTGTCTCAGGTCAATCTGTATGCATCATTTCAATCATTAACGACTGGCATCACGCCAAAAAAAAATATGAACTGACACCAAAAGGTTATGCTTTTCCATTACTAGTTTGATCGAATAGTTGGTGTTTGTGTTTGTGTTTCTGTATGGGCTATATCCTGGTCTCGGGCGCCTCAAACCAGCACATTCTCCAGTTGCGGTAGCGGCTGGAGAAAGGCCAGCATGCGCGTGGACCTGGGTCCCAACAGGTGTCCACCTCTCGTCTCATGTCACCTCTGTGGTTACAACCCATGACGCAGGAGGCTGGTGTGCGCTTACTTTAGTTTGGCACACACATCACCACCGCATCACTGGATGTGTTGCAAGGAAGCTGTCGTTTTCGGCAAACTGGCGGTTTCGTCACTGTACATGTAGGGCCTATGGGTAGTGTTCTCAATGCCTTATGCATTAAACGCCGTGCACACATCAGGGTTATAAGTCTGTTTAGCTGAAGCGGAGACCTTTGTAACCTTAGTTGCGTCTTGTGAACATTGCAGGCTAATTATATTTCACACGTTACTGTAGGTATTCACAATCGTCTTAAATGACATCATATAGCCTTGTATTAGGCTTTAGGGCTTACGGTAGTCCGGTATTTAACTACTTAGGCCTATTCTCTCCGACAGCCCATATTCTGAGCCCATATGCTGCTCAATAGATAAGCCTATGCGTAATAAACGATAATGCATAGTTGTTTTTCCGATCACACCCCTCCACGGTTTACTACTAAAGAAAAACACACCGCGATGCACCAGTAATTCTGAATAAACCCGTCTGATTCGTCTATTTTATTTTATTTTTCGATTTTGCATGAAATTTCGATTTTGCAGCTAGCCCACTTACATTTGGTTAAGTTGCCTTTTCGATTATATTTCGTTTAGAAATCTTTCCAGAAGTTGCCTATTTCAACGATTGATCATCGAAATAATATTTGGCCATTAAAAAAAATCAACAATTTCTTGCTGTGGTTTACTGTCAACACATGCCTCATCTCCCCATGAATTGATACATTGTTTTTAAATGTTTATTAATAGTTTTCAATGATAGAGAGATGCAAACTAATTTGGGTGGATATCCGTCGCTTGTTTTAACTTGAATTTGAATACGGTTGAAGATTGCAGGTGCACAGACCCAGTCCTTCAGTATTGATTGATCTTTGTTTTAAGTGACGTTGAGGAATCCTCTCTTCAAGTGTGCATGATCTTATCCTTGAATGAAGGACTTCTTAGATGTTTAGTTTTCATATAGCGGAGGCTAGTTCATTCCTTATTCAATTACTTTTCTTTCTTCTTTAATGAAATTACTGGCCCTTATTCCCAGTGGAATAGACGAAGCATATGCAAATCGACTGTTTAATAATGAATTGCACTTACCCACAACTTAATTCACTATAGCTTATCGGGCATTTTAGGTTAGCAATATTACATATTATTTACATTTTATTTAATTGTATGCGCGCGCGTGTAAGTGTGTGTGTGTGTGTGTGTGTGTGTGTGTGTGTGTGTGTGTGTGTGTGTGTGTGTGTGTGTGTGTGTGTGTGTGTGTGTGTGTGTGTGTGTGTGTGTGTGTGTGTGTGTGTGTGTGTGTGTGTGTGTGTGTGTGTGTGTGTGTGTGGCCTGGAGGCACGTGAGTATTATTTCTGTGTGTGTGTGTGTGTGTGTGTGTGTGTGTGTGTGTGTGTGTGTGTGTGTGTGTGTGTGTGTGTGTGTGTGTGTGTGGCCTGGAGGTACGTGAGTAAGTGTGTGTGTGTGTTTGTTTGTTTGTTTGTGTGTGTGTGTGTGTGTGTGTGATATTTATGTCAATTATATTTTTCATATAATAGGATGCTCGATTTAAATGAACTGTTAATAGCATGATTCACATTTTGAACTTTTCCATATGAATTACTAGCGGAAAAATCGTCCCCATGCATTTGGCCTTCAGACGTTGAAAAGGCAGATGTATACGATATACAGTACTGTCTATTAGTTAAGGTTTCAAATGGCCCTTTTCTACTTGATGGGCCATAGTGTTTTATTGAAGACCTCCGGTTTTGATTTCGTGTTTGTGAGTTTTGTGATCTCATACCTCAGTATGGAAAGTGTTAGACAGGGTCCACAATGAGTGCATCTAGCGCACTAGGATCGACATGGGCCAGAGAGTGTAAAACTGGGTGTACTAAAATTAAATTTCAATAAGGCCACAAGTATTCTGTTTGGAATCGGCCTTGAGAGCAAGGTATCCTGTGCATGGATCACATCAATAAAGGATCTCTGTTGCATTTTCGTGCAGTTTAGAGACTCCTCCCATGCCTTTATCTCCTCTTTGGCTTGCATTTGTATGGGACCTATATGAACCTATATGGTTCATGAGTATGACTATATTAATAGATACACATAATAATCATACTCTTTTATTTCTATTAATCCCATCTTTTAAAACATCCATACAAATTAAGCCTGTCTTTATGATTGGGGAAATACCATGTCCTTCCCTTGTCAGGTTTTGAGTAAGCACTGTGATGCACAGTAGGCCCTCATCCTCTCACAGTGTTTGCCAGTACTCCTTTCCCCTTATATCTGATCCAGAGGTGATGTGTAGTTTCCCTTGTGCTGCTAACGCTGGTGGGTGCAGACCTATTAGAGGAGGGTTGGAAGGCAGGGAGCAGCACAGGGATTTTATGGCCCAGAGACCCACTCTAGGCTGCAGTACACGCCTAATGAGAGTGTGCAGTGCCATGTGAGACATGCCAGCTTTTATCCGGTTCAGTAATTGCTTGTGACCTTTTCGAAACACGTCCCGTGTGCAGAGGGGAGTCTAATTGTTACATGGGGAGGGAGCCTTGTCTAGCCGTGTAGGAATATGCATCCCTTTTGATTCTAGGCTGTATGTGCAGCAATCCAAAAACCCACTCAGACAAATACGTTAGATTTGTACAGTACTCCTCCATCTCAGAAACCAAGCTTTTATACAGAGAAAAACGAACACATTTTGTCCCCAAATAAATATGCTTCGCAAAGTAGCACAGCTGGGCTTGCAAGTGAACTCATTTGGATTTCATTTGTTAAATGTGTATTATCTGTACTGTGGAGTGTAAAAACAAGAATGAATGGCTGTGGACTAAAATGGCTCCACTTCATGATGTATTTCCTTTACAGGAATTAATGGACATTGTTGGCAGAGATGGCTGGTAAGTGCTGGATATTTGTGCGTTTGTGTGTGTGTGTGTGTTCATGTGTTTGTGAGTGTGTGTCCTATGGCACCAATAAGAGACCAGCTATTTGTCGCATGCACTGAATACAACAGGTAGAGTGAACCTTAGAGTGAAATGCTTACTTTACAAGCCCTTAGCCAACAACGCAATTTTAAGAAAAATAACTGTTAAGAAAGTATTTACAAAAAAACTGAAGTAAAACAACAACAAAAAACATAACAAATTGAAATAAAACGTAAAATGAACTAATAATTAAAGATAAACAATAAAAGAACAGTAGTGAGCCTATATGCAGGTGTCAATGTGTGGGGAGCACAGGTTAGTTGAGGTAATGCTTCATTGTTTATATTCTATATTGTTGGCTGCACTTGAAATCCATAACATGCTACATTGTTTATATTCTATATTGTTGGCTGCACTTGAAATCCATAACATGCTACATTGTTTATATTCTATAGTGTTGGCTGCACTTGAAATCCATGACAGTGTTGCTAAATATTGGGGACAAATCTGGCTTTCATTAAGCATGGAAATATATCAAGGAAAATATAAAATAGGTCTTTTTTAAATTTATTGTGCTGTGATCCAATAAAATGTCGTCAGAAAATATGAATAGGGTGATTGTTAACATTCTCAGTTTGATCTCTGTCTATTTAGACTGGTTGCCCCCCCCACCCCCTCCCACCACCCTACACACTACTCTCACGTACCCATCAGCGAAGCATATCTAGTAAACACAACCATAAAGCAGCTATTTTCATTACTCACAGATAGTTGAGTCCCACAATGCATTCACTGCTTTAATAGATGAAGGCTTACTGTAATACACGCAAGGAGAGGCATATCTGGAGAGAATGGAACAGTGTCCCCTACAAAGATAAAACCACAGTAATCAGTGACCACAAATTCAATTTGTCCATATTGAAATATTATCTTAGAGGATCATAATGAGACACGCCTGTGTGTAACATCCGACGTAGGGGTTAACCAAGACAAAGATACATCATCCTCTCTCAAACCTCAGCTAGCATGAAACTGATTAGCAATAACGGAATGCAAAAACTGCAAAGACGTGTAAGGGATCACACAGATACAGTGTGTATGAATGCAATGGCTGAGGGATGATGGTCAGATTGTTGAATCAGGTAGTGTGTGTTTTTTAAAACTAGTAATGCGAATGAAGATAATCATAATGTTTGCCCTTTTTGTGTTTATTCGTGATTTTGTGATTATTAGATTACTACCTGGACAGAATGCATTCGAATACTACCTCTACTACAACTGCCTCTACATATGAGATTAGACAAGACGAGACCAGAGCATGGGCTATCAAAAGATGATGAAGGCCTCTGAAATTATAAACTGACATAGTTTCATGGGTTTGTGTTGCAAAAGTTCAGGAATTCATTTGAAACACTCAATATGAAGTGATCACATACTCATGTATTCCTTTAATAACATTTAGGCTTTGTGTGATTCTGTGACTAAATCTATTCTGTATTCTTGATTAAGTCTTCTAATAAGCTTAATTTGGCTACATCAGTGTATCGTTTATAAGGCATGTTTCCCAGATATTCATCCTAATTGGATCAATGCAATTGTTTTAATTGGCTTGATAATGTTTGTATATGACGTTGGAGAGCCTTCTTCGGTATTTGTGTTGTAATGTTTCTACTACAGGTTTTATAATCTGTGACGCCGTTGGCATTCCATTGTTGGTTTTTGGCAGTGTGGCATGGCCGGTTTTGAGTGGTGTTCTCTCGGTCTGCTATCAATTTACTGGAACACTTAAAACTCCAAAGAAGGCTACTGACTCATGTTTGGTCTACTTGGATATCTTCCCATGATATGGAACAATTCTGGATTACATACTGTAGATGTATTATTGCATTGACTTCTTTTCTTTTTACTTTATAAATATGTGACACCTTATAGTATACTATAGACTGTTCTCTATGCTACAGCATGGCAAGTGTTTATTATCTATCTATCTATCTATCCTGTTGCTGAGACACTTTATCCCTACCAATTTGTACATACAGTGCATTCAGAAAGTATTCAAACCACTTGACCTTTTCGACATTTTGTTACGTTATAGCCCTACATTCTGACCAGACGGGACACGTCGCATGCGCGAGCGTCACAAAATAAATGTAGAATTATTGCACCCACACTGCTCACGCGCGCCAACTAGCGTCTGCGATGCCAAGGGCTAAAATAGAAGTCATTCCTATTTCTGACGCAGATCGCGCTGAATGTCCTGCCTCTCCCATCTCCTCATTGGTTTATAGAAGCAGCTACCCACGTGCCATCTCCTCATTGGTTATACCCACGTGGGTGATTGAAAGACTAACTGTTTTGCCGGTCATTGTGGTAATACTGAGAAATTTTAGATGCCAATCACCATATAAATTCAAAGATGAAAAAGCCTGGAAGGAGGAGAGATGACTAGAAACGATTCGGTCGGCAGTTTTATGTGTGGATTGATTGGCGGAGTAGAGGAGCTTGTGCATTTCAGGTAAAATAACAACTCAATGTTTATATCCCAGGACAAATTAGCTAGCAACAGCAAGCTAGCTAAATAGGACAAATTAGCTAGCAAGTGCAAGCTAACTAGCTAAATTGCCATACATGTTTAATGCTTTTCGACCTGTCCCCAAATGAATGTCATTGGTTCAGAGTTTGTTTTGATATTTTAACCTGGTGACGTTTGGCGTTTGGTGTAGGGGGACAAAATAAATGTATGCACGATGGCGCATGCGCGCAGCCAGTTTGGGTTCCGTGTTACTCTAAAATGGATTAAATTGTTTTTTCTCATCATCAATATACACAACATACCCCGTAATGACAAAGCAAAAACAGGTTTTTAGAAATATCACTTTTACATACAGTACCATCAAAAGTTTGGACACACTTCCTCATTCAAGTTTTTCTTTATTTTTTACATTGTAGATAAATAGTGAAGACATCAAAACTACGACGTAACACATATGGAATCATGTAGTAACCCAAAAAGTGTTAAACAAATTAGATTCTTCAAAGTAGCAACCCTTTGCCTTGATGACAGCTTTGCACACTCTTGGCATTCTCTCAACCAGCTTCATGAGGTCATCACATGGAATGCATTTCAATTAACAGGTGTGCCTTGTTAGAAATGTATTTGTGTAATTTCTTTCCATCTTAATGCGTTTCAGCCAATCAGTTGTGTTGTGACAAGGTAGGGGTGGCATACAGAAGATAGCCCTATTTGGTAAAAGACCAAGTACATATTATAGTAAGAACAGCTCAAATAAGCAAAGAGGTCAGTCAATCTGGAAAATCATGTAGAAAACAATAAAATAAAGAAAACCCTGAAATGAGTAGGTGTGTCCGAACTTTTGAATGTTACTGTAAATATTCAGACCTTCACTCAGTACTAAGTTGAAGCACCTTTGGCAGTGATTACAGCCTCAAATCTTCTTGGGTATGACGCTACAAGCTTGGCACACCTGTATTTGATGAGTTTCTCTCATTCTTCTTTGCAGATTCTCTCAAGCTCTATCAGGTTGGATGGGGAGTGTCGCTGCGCATCTATTTTCAGGTCTCTCCAGAGATGTTTGATCGAGTTCAAGCCCAGGCTGGGGCTGGGCCACTCAAGAATATTCAAAGACTTGCCCCGAAGCTACTGTGTGCTTAGGGTCATTGTCCTGTTGGAAGGTAAACTTTCACCCCAATCTGAGGACCTGAGCGATCTGGAGCAGTTTTTCATCAAGTTTCTCTCTGTACTTGGCTCCGTACATCTGCCACCACCATGCTTCACCGTAGGGATAGTGCCAGGTTTCCTCCAGATGTGACGCTTGGCATTCAGGCCAAAGAGTTCAACCTTGGTTTCATTAGACCAGAGAATCTTGTAGAGTCTGGCCAATCTACCATAATGGCCTGATTGGTGGAGTGCTGCAGAGATAGTTGTCCTTCTGGAAGGTTCTCCCATCTCCACAGAGGAACTCCATATAAGAATGATGGAGGCCATTCTGTTCTTGAGGACCTTCAATGTTGCAGACATTTTTTGGTACCCTTCCCCAGATCTGTGCCTCGACACCATCCTGTCTCGGAGCTCTACAGAGAATTCCTTCGACCTCATGGCTTGGTTTTTGCTCTGACATGCACTGTCAGCTGTGCGACCCTATATAGACAGGTGAGTGCCTTTCCAAATCATGTCCAATCAAAAGATTTTACCACAGGTGGACTCCAATCAAGTTGTAGAATCATCTGAAGGATGATCAAGAGAAACAGGATGCACCTGAGCTCAATTTCGAGTCTCATAGCAAAGGGTCTGAATACTCATGTAATGAAGCTTATTTCCATTTTCTATTTTTAATACATTTGCAAACATTTCTACAAACCTGTTTTCGCTCGTCAGTATGGGGCATTGTGTGATTGATGAGGAAAAAAGACATATTTAATCAATTTAAGAATAAGGCTGTAACGTAACAAAATGTGTAAAAGGGAAGGGGTCTGAATACTTTCTGAATGCACTGTATCTAAGTAATTTACCTCGTACCCCTGCACATCGACTCTGTACTTGTAAGAACCCCGTGTATATAGCCAAGTTATCATTACTCATTATGTACTTTTTTTCCTCTGCATTGTGGGTAATTTTCTCTACACTTTTTCTACATCTTTTCATTATGAAGCATTTGACAATAAAATGTGATTTGTAGTATTGAAAAATTTGATAAGGACAAATATTATTGACCCCAGAGTTGTATAGTAACAACATTTTATTTTTAATTCATTGCACTTTTCCTCTGATGTTTTCATGTCAAGTATTTCTAGTATAATTTTACACAGCACAGGCTTGAAGGGACAGAAGCTTTGAAGTCATGCCTTACCTATTTTATAACCTGCAACAACCATGGGTTGTGCTTTTTGAGAGCAAATCAGAGCATGGAGAATCCCCATTGAACTGTACCCCTCAGATATATAAGTTCAGAATATGTGTATATGTAGTGTTGCTTTTTCACCTCTGTTAGGGTTAGTGTGTGCTGTCCTTGTTCATACAAGAATGCTGTGGCCGGGCCAGCCCAGAAAAGTGTGCTCTGGGACATTCAAGGCCTGCTATCGAGAGGCAGTGTGATATCATTTTCCGGCAAACCAGAAATCAAGGCCTTGGACAGACCTTTTCTATGTCAGGGATAGGGGTAGTGTATGTTTTCTGACAGTTGCTCCTTTCAAGATTAATGGGTTTATGAGAACCGTGTGTCTTCCTCCAAAAGCCAAGCTCAAAATCTGTCAGTGTTACCAGCAGCATAATAGTGAAGTCCTGACATTGGAATCCAAAAGAAAGAGTGAGTTTTGATGTCACAACAGAACAGAACATTGTCTCTATACTGTGTGTGTGCTCATGTGTGTATGTGTTTTAAAGACTTATGTTTGGTATAGCCATCTTGATTTTGTTATATTAGGGATGGAAAAAGCGAACCACTTTTGTTCCATGTGTTGACCTTCGTCTGTAACAACTTTAACAATAGGATTGATATCTGTAGGGATGGTAAAAATATAGATTTTTAGCAATGTAGGTTCAGCATCTTTGAGTTGTTATATCATGCACTCCAAAATGAAAACAGTTGCATAAAACTTCAGGTTTGGTTTAAGTTTCTGTAGGTGACGTTATCATTCTTGTTTACTCTGGAGATGAAGAGGAGAAGAGTAATTACAGTAAATTACATCTGACCAAATAATTGATGTATGATTCACTTTTGAATATTGTTATCATGTACTTATACCACTGAATTCAACAGCATTTCACTTATCTGTAATTAGTTTCACATCATTGGATTTTATTTCTTTTAAAGTAGAAAGCAGAAAAACACAAGCCCTTTTGATCTGGTGATCATGGACACAAGAGTGGTCTGAACCCCGGAGAGTCACCGTTAAATTGGTGGCTCAAGATGAGGACTAATCGTCTCCCGTACAGGCTTTAGGGCTGGATTCAATCCGTATCGCCCAATATCACGGAAGATACACATTATAGCTCGATTGAAATTTAAAGGCAATGTTCCCACGTTTGTGGAGACTGTGTTCACATTAAATGCTGCATATTTCGGCTCAATCGTAAATTACCTTTACATTTTCACGCAGAACGTTCACGATACTTCAGCGATACAGATTGAATCCAGCACTTAGTTGCTGTGGGTGGATGTGAAATCTAGGGTGATCAGGAGGCAAGGCACTGGCATCCAGGCAGCCTTGTTGTATCTGTGTGGACCTCAGTGAACCACTGCCAGACACCCATAAATACGTTCCCTTATTTCTAACATGGCGTGGATGCCAGTTGGGGCTAGAAGTGGGTTTGTTTTGGGTGTTCTCAATGTATTCCCGCCAGCGCCTCACTTCCACGTTTCTCATAAGAGAGCCACTGACTTCCTGAAATGCATATGTATTCATACTGGTAGTCGTCTGTCATTTCAGTGATTTGTTGAAAGCTGCATAAGTTAAGTCCAGTGTCTGTACAAAGGAGACCTGTTTGTCCAGACACACATGGATTAATCAACTAGACATCCCACATTCACAAAGTGTAGTGTCACATAAATGCAGAATCAACATGAATTTGAACCTCAACTATGTTTAGTAATCCTAGCCCTGGGTATTCAAATCAGTATTGAATGTGGAACCAGCTGAATCTTACTTACAGTCAGTTTAGAGTATTTAGAATTGACTACTCATTAAAAAAGTTCTTTGCATTCTAGAAAATAACTCTTGAATAACACTTACTTTAACACTTAAACTTAAGTAACACTTGAACAATTGCAGAATCCAAATTAGATTTCATTTCATAGTATTTGAAATACAGTGCACACATGATTTAATAAGTCTTCTTTTAAACCTTCCAAAATGGGGGACCGTAGCTCACTCATACAAGTGGCGAAATGCCTGACATGTTTGCATAGAATAGGGACAGGCAGGACTGCATCCAAGCCTGGACTTGCTGGCCAAGACAAAACACAAACATACACACACACACACCCAAACACACAAGTAGATGGAGGGTGCATACTGCAGAAATCACTACTTTAGAATTACAGATAGAGGATCTTATTTTGACACGTATTATCACATCAAAATAATCCTGCAGCAACAGGATATGAACGTTTAGTCCATAATGTTGCTTGATTGGTGGTTAGGATGTAAACTGGTCAAATTTAGGCTCCATGGAATGTGCAATACCAATATAAACATGTGTTAGTGCAGGTGTCACGTCCTGACCATAGTTCCTTTTTTATGTCTCTATTTTAGTTTGGTCAGGGCATGAGTTGGGGTGGGCATTCTATGTTTTGTGTTCTATGTTTTCTATCTCTATGTGTTTGGCCTGGTATGGTTCCCAACCATACTTAGGTAGCCTGTTTTCCCATTTTTGAGTTGTGGTTGATTGTTTTCTGTTTTGTGTGAGTACCTGACAGAACTGTTGCGTTTTGTTCTACTTTTGTTTCAGTGTTCCAGTTATGATATCCTGGAGCAGAGGGTTCTGGACTCCTGGACTTGGGAGGAGATACTGGAAGGCAAGGGACCCTGGGCACAGGCTGGGGAATACCGCCACCCCAAGGAAGAGCTGGAGGCAGCTAAATCTAAGCGGCAGCGATTTGAGGTAAGTCAGCGCAACAGGCACGAGAGGCAGCCCCCCCCCCCAAAAAAAACATTTGGGGGCACACGAGGAGTGTGGCAGAAACAGGTTGGAGACCTGAGCCAACTCCCCGTGCTTACCGTGACGGGCGTCGTATTGGTCAGGCACCATGTTATGCGGTCAAGCGCACGGTGTCTCCAGTGTGTGTTCTTAGCCCGGTGCGCTACATCCCAGCGCCCCATAATTGCCATACAAGAGTGGGCATCCAGCCAGGGCGTATTGTGCCGGCCCAGCGTGTTTGGTCTCCGGTACGCCGTTTCGGCCCAGGGTATCTTGCGCCGGCGCTGCGTGCTGTGTCTCTGGGTCGCTGGGAGGGTGCAGTGCGTCCTATGCCTGTTCTCCGCCCGTGCCGGGTGAATGTTGGTATTGAGCCTAAGGGAGAGGTGCGAGTGGTATGTACCAGATCTCCAGTGCTCACCCACAGCCCGGTTCAACCTGTGCCTGCACTCTGGAGGGTCCGGTCTAAAGTGGTCATCCAGCCTGGAGGAGTGGTGCCAAGGCTGCGCACCAGAGCTCCAGTGCTCCCCCCACAGCCCGGTCCATACGGAGCCTCCTCCATGCACCAGGCCTCCTGTAGGTCTCCCCCTCCAGGTTCTCCCGTCTGTCTGGAGCTGCCAGAGCCGCCGGTCTATTCGGGGCCCGCTGCAAGGGTCCCCAGTCCGAGGTCGGCGGCGAGTGTTGCCGCTCCAAAGGCGCCACTTAAGTGGGCCAAGACTATGGTGGAGTGGGGTCCACGTCCCGCGCCAAAGCCGCCACCGCAGACAGATGCCCACCCAGACCCTCCCCTATGGGATTAGGTTTTGCGGCCGGAGTCCGCACCTTTGGGGGGGGGGGGGGGGGGGGGGTGGTACTGTCACGCCCTGACCTTAGTTCCTTTTTTATGTCTCTATTTTAGTTTGGTCAGGGCATGAGTTGGGGTGGGCATTCTATGTTTTGTGTTCTATGTTTTCTATCTCTATGTGTTTGGCCTGGTATGTTTCCCAATCAGAGGCAGCTGGCAATCGTTGTCTCTGATTGGGAACCATACTTAGGTAGCCTGTTTTCCCATTTTTGAGTTGTGGGTGATTGTTTTCTGTTTTGTGTGAGTACCTGACAGAACTGTTGCATTTTGTTCTACTTTTGTTTCAGTGTTCCGGTTATAATAAACAAAATGGACACTTACCACGCTTGGTCCGATATTTCCTACTCCTCTTCAGAAGAGGAGGAGAATCGTTACAGCAGGTTTTCAGTGAATATTTGTAAATCCCAAAGCTCATCTGCATTCCCTGCAGCTCAGGGACATTCAGTGACAACAGAGTGATCAAATTAAGATAATCTGTATGTGCTATAATTGAGTTGGGCCCTGGATTGAGTTAGCCCCGGCACAGTGCAATGTGATTAGAAATCCCCTTCTAAACATTCAGCCACACACCCCCACTTTACCCCATTAGCAGTGAGAGGCTGTTCAGTTTACCTCATTGTGAAATGTCCAAAAGCAGAGCATATACAGTATGTCCTAATAGATGGACAGGGCAATAAGAGAATACCGGTGGGGCATTTTTGAATGTTTGAAATGAGAAACAAACGAACTGCCATGATGCCTCTGTTGGCTGTATCAGTGAATGCTACGGGATAGAACAGATACGACAGGAGAGGAGGTGAGCTGTAGCTGAAAGCACATGACAACCTGTATAACAAGAAGTTCTCTAGGTTTGCACACCTTCCCCCAAACACATCCTAACCTTCAACTGCTGTACCAGGAGCCTGTTGTGCTTGTTGTTCCTGAAAAGTCTTTATATGCCTGGGCGCTGAGAGCTCTGTGTGATTCAGTTACAAAACCTATAGGGGGTGTAGTCGCAGATTAGCTGCGCTCTGTATTCCCATTTACTGACCGAGGGGTGCAGCAGACAAGATGCATTCTTTGACAAAATAGTCTACATTAAAGGGAATCATTTGAATCTGTTTCATTTTGTGCTGTGTAATGAAATGGGTATTGATCAGAATATGCAGCGCCTCAGCAAGTATTCATACCCCTTGACTTATTACACAACTTGTTGTGTTACAGCCTGAATTCAAAATGGATTAAATAAAAACAATTCTCACCCATCCACACACAATACCCCATATTGACAAAGTGAAAACATGTTTTTAGACATTTTAGCAAATGTATTGAAAATGAAACACTGAAATATCTAATTTACATAAAAGTTCACATCCCTGAGTCAACACATGTTAAAATCACCTTTGCCAGCAATTACAGCTGTGAGTCTTTCTGGGTGAGTCTCTAAGAGATTTGCACACATGGATTGTACAATATTTGCACATTATTCTTTTAACAATTCTTCAAGCTCTGTCAAGTTGGTTGTTGATCATTGCTAGACAGACATTTTCATGTCTTGCCATAGATTTTCAAGCTGATTTAAGTCAAAATTGTAACTAGGCCACTCAGGAACATTCAATGTAATCTTGGTAAGCAACTCCAGTGTATATTTGTCTTGTGTTTTAGGTTATTGTCCTGCTGAAAGGTGAATTTGTCTCCCAGTGTCTGTTGGAAAGCAGACTGAACCAGGTTTTCCTCTTGGATTTTGCCTGTGCTTAGCTCTATTCCGTTTCTTTTAATCCTAAAAAAATCCATAGTCCTTGTCAATGACAAGCATACCCATAACATATTGCAGCCACCACCATGCTTGAATAAATGATGAGTGATACTGAGAGTAACACAAAAATCTAAATTGGATCCAGTTCAGGCTGTAACACAACAAAATGTGTGAACACTTTCTGAAGGCACTGTACATAAAGGTGACTGGGTTTTTTAGCAGAGGAATGTCCTAGTCATGTCCCCGTTGAGTTTTCCATGTGCCATCCTGAAAGACAATAAGACATTGACTGACAGAGAGGAACAGTTTATGATGACACTGACATGGGAATGTTATATGTCAATTATTACTCCATTCATGTTCATTTTAGAATGATTTTGTGGCAGGTTTGGGGTGTAGAGGCCTCAGATATGAGGCTTTAGTTGAACCACTTTTGCATCTCAATATGCAATGTTGATGAAACCATCTTTTCCACATATAAAGCCAGTGTCTTAATAGTGATAGTGGTAATTACAGGGTTGGTCAAAGGTGTCTCTTTGCGCATACAAGCATGTGAGCGAGCTCGCAGTGCTATGAAAAGTCAAGGAGAGATTACGTTAATCTGGTATAATTAGATGAGGTTCACACCTTTAGCAGAAATTTGCAACAAAGGGAAATTATCCTTCCCCCCCACCTCAATAATGCTACCCTGTCATTATCTCACAGACAGTTTGTTTAGAGGGATCAATTAAGGATCATTTTATGCCGTTGAGCTATATGGCAAACACCTTTGCGTTGGACTTACTTTCTTCCTATCAAGGCAGTGCTGCCAATAGAAACGTGAATGGTTGGAAACTTCATGTCAACAATGCTGTTGCTAAATCAAAGCGTCCCTCTCGGAATCATTGTGCAATTACCTCGAAGGAGAGGCTTTCATGGAAGATTCAAAGTGTCTCCATATGCCGCAGAGCATAACCTTACACTACATCTCAAAAACATCCAGAGAAATGGAAGTCTGAGTGTCTCTCCTTGAAGAGGAACCGGTCCCAGACCTTCTGCCCAACAGGGAGAGAAAATTACTACACCAAATCGAGAGAAGGAGAATCTTTCCTTGGCAGTAGATGTAGGGACACGGTTCCAGAGCTACGCTCACTCGATGAAACAGCAAGGACCTCTGAATGAAGTAGAGCACCGAGTCATCATCACACAAGACTGGGTGCTAAGAGCAACTTGAGGGCTGAAGAGGAAAGCTGTCCTCTTTGTTGCAATCATGAAGAAGATAAAGCTGAAAATGGTTAGGGTGGTGATGAAGATGATTGCATCCTTTCATTTGACTATTTTGAAACACAGTACTTGGATTCAGTGGGGTGTATTTTGAACTTGCCAGCAGTGACATCAGTGTGTAAACATAACCTCTAAGTGTTGCGTATGAAGATGTGCATCGTCAAACCCGACCACTTGAGAAGAGATACCCTCCCGAGGAGGATGACTTGAGGTCTCTTGTGCTCTGAGAAATTGTCAGAATGGAAATGATGGATTTGCCTGATAATGGTAAGAGCCAGGTTAAGCTGTGCTCCGTCAGCGGCATTTCTTTAATATCAATAACACGGAAGAATGCCTGGTTTCAGAGAGGAACATTCAGGGAGCCCCGCCAGGGAGGCTTGAATGGATTCCAGACCCAAATAGACCACCAATTCCCCATGGAGACGGGCCCACAACCTCAGAGCCAAGCAGAGACTAGCAGGCCTCCTGTGCTGTGCTATTCTGTTCTATGTATCCTGTTGCTCTCCCGCCATGTAGCCAGGCACTTCCCAAACATAGAGTTTACATCTCCAGATCAAAGTGATAATGGGCCTTGATTAACAATCTAAACAAATCGAGGTCTCATTGCCATTGAGTTTCCAGAAGAAGTCAGGATGGGAGGCCAGATTGTGGCCCTTCCTCTTTCTACTGGGATGCATGTATAGTGAACATTATTGACAGTGCCTATAAGCTACCGTTCAATGATTTAGATCTCTATCAGCATATCAAAATATCGGCATGAGAATTAAATTAGAAAACTCAAAAATATCCATGTTAAATAACAAAAAAGGAATGACCGGAATACAATAATAAAATATATATCATTTTTAGTTTTAAAATGTGATTATTTTTGTACAATTTGCTCATTGTTCTTGGGTTTTGTGTGTTGGCTGCTTGAGTTGTATTTCAGTTGTAGGCTATTCCTCAGTGTTACTGTATGACTCTGACTATGACTATGAACTGGAGGAACAGGTTGAAAGTGATACACTTTCTTTAAAAGAAGCCAGCCTAAATCAAGCGTGACATTATTAGCATTCTAGAGTTTAAATGTTTGAGTTAAATGTAGAAATGGATTTGTCACTGTCTCCTTGTCTTCAGATGATTAATTCTATCAGTAGATGTTTTCCCCCCTCGTTTTTTTTCTGAACTTAAGCCAAAGCAAGCAAAAGCAAATCCTGGAGGACACATTTGACTGGCTGGTCTAAACAGTTTTCTTTTTTTCTGCTCGCGCGCACAGCAAAAAAACAAGAAGTCATTTTTTAAAGATGTCTTGAAGAATTTTTTTTTTTTTAACAATGTAGAAATGTGTAAAACATTTTTTTAAAAATTGGATTGCCATTTCAAATGGGCCAACTTCATTCAGGTTTTGTTCATGGATGTGGTGCTTTGAAACTACTCTGTGGTAGAACTTTACAGAGGTGCGACATCATTAAACCCAGTGGCTTAAAGCCTTTACTGGGCCCAGGATAGCGAAGGTGGGATGAGCGGCGATAGCCCAATCCCTTTGAAGTGTGCCTTTAAGTCTCGTCTCTGCACCTTTGCAAACATACAGACATCCCCCATCCCCCTCCACTGCACTCTGGGTCATATTGAGTTCTCAGGGAGAATGTAGATAGCTGAGATGCTGTCGATAAGGCGGTGCGAAGTGATGACACGATTGCAGAATCAGGCCCTCTAACGAGGGGAAGACCACGGGTGAATAGGAACGCGTCGTTCAGAGGTCACCTGGCATCTCAGTCAAGACGGAGACGAACTGAGCTTGAGCTTGGCATTTCAGCTACTTAAGTCTGATTTGGATTGCTGCTTCTGAAGTTAAATAAATCAAATCTGAGAAGCGTCTACAGCGTATTTTATTCTTTCACACTGCTAAATATGTCTACTTTCAACAAAAATGATGATCCTACTTCTCTTCTATTTCCTCCAGACAGAACCACTAGCCTTCAGCGGACTGACCAGTGAGGAGAGCCCCATTACTACAGTCATTAGTGTTTATGAGATAGCTCAGCAGCAGTGGTAGAAAAAGTACCCAATTGTAACACTTGAGTAAAAGTAAAGATACCTTAATAGAAAATGACTCAAGTAAAAGCGAGTCACCCAGTAAAATACTGCTTGAGTAAAAGTCTAAAAGTATTTGGTTTCAAATAAACTTATGTATCAAACGTACATGTAATTGCTAATGTATACTTAAGTATCAAAAGTAAAAAAAATATATATAAATCATTTCAATACCTTATATTAAGCAAACCAGATCACTTTTTTTAAAGATAGCCAGAGGCACACTCCAACACTCAGACATCATTTACAAACAACGCATTTGTGTTTAGTGAGTCCATCAGAGCAGAGAAAGTAGGGATGACCTGGGATGTTCTCTTGAGAAGTGAGTGAATTGGACCCTTTTCCTGTCCTGCTAAGCATTCGAAATGTAACAAGTACTTTGGCTTTTGGGTGTCAGGGAAAATGCATGTAGTAAAAGGTACATTATTTGCTTTAGGAATGTAGTGAAGTAAAAGTCATGAAAAATATAAATGGTAGAGTAAAGTACAGGTAAACCCAAAAACAACTTAAGTAGTACTTTAAAGTATTTTTTACTTAAATACTTTACACCACTGCTCAACAGTACAACCAGAGAACTTCCAACACAAGCTCATAAAGCCTTATCGGCCTCCTCATGTCTTAGTGTAATTGGAAACAGAGAGACAAGGAAAACAACAAAGTCATGGAGGACAGTGATATAACTAGAGTATACAAGAGGCCTATTTTATATCCTGCATCACTGCATACCCATAGCTTGACTTCATCAAACTTTTCTTTTGGACGATTTTAATTGTATCCTCTGATGATCTTGTGTCCTCATTCTACAATTCAAATGAAATGCTTCTACTGAAGAACTGTTTGAAGAGTGCTGAAACCACTGAATTAAAATCGTGCCAAAGGGCCATAAAGAACAGTTTGTTTTCATTTGTCGGAGAATTCCAGCACCAGTTATCGCTTCACACCACACAGAGAGAGAGAGAGAGAATGTGCGTATGTGCTTGCATGCATGTTTGTGTGTGTTAGAGAGAGAGCGAGGGAGAGAGCATGACCGAGCCTTGCTCCTTAACAGTAAATAGGCCCTGGGGTGAACCCCCCCCCCCCCACCCATAGTAGTTTACATATAAACACCCTGAACATGCAGGTGGAAATAAGGGCCTATAGGGGTGAATAAATAGAATTCTGGCCAACACACAAACAGTGGAATTTTTCAGACAGACTTGGACTTGAACAATCTCTTATGACTCCTCTTGTCTTTTGCCACGTAACACTGACAACTTTGTTATTATATCATCTTTGTGCTTGATGAACCAGTAATCACTGAACACATTGCAACTTTATTATCAAACATTTGTTTCTATATAACATAGGATGATATTATGAACATCGTAATGATTTTGAATGAGAAGGAATAAAGTTACAGTAAGAGAAAGCATTGTGTGACTGAAGAACACATACAAGGACAATTCATGTCTAGATGACAAATAATGTATATAAAGGTCTAAGGTGATAATGCGTGAAAGGTCTAAGGTAATTATGCACAAAGGTCTAAGGTGGTAATGCGTAGAAAGGTCTAAGGTGATCATGCGTAGAAATGTCTAAGGTGATAATGCGTTTAAAGGTCTAATGTGATAATGCATAGAAAGGTCTACGGTGATAATGCGTAGAAAGGTCTAAGGTAGTAATACTATAATACTGTAATGCTCATAGACTACTATCATAGATCACAGAAAACATTGTAATCCCCCTTCGTATGACCCAATCCACAGCAAAAGGACCATTGTTAACTTATACTCATCAACTGGTTGATGATCGATAAGAAAAAATATTTAACCAAGACATTCACAATACTCCGATCAGGATGAAGTTCTTGTAAAGAGGCCCTGGTTAAATTTCTACCAAGTGCAAATGCACCACCGTCTGGTCTGGAGTGGAACTTCCCTCTCTAAGATCTATTTACATACAGGAAGCCCCATGACACCATGTACATTACTTATTTCCTGGTGTAGGATGGAATAAGACAACGGTTGCATTCCCCTGCTGACTTTGCATGCATTAACCAATGGTTGTGTGCCACGTCATCGACTGTGTTATCGACTGACAGATTGCTATAAAACATGATGTGGTTTGCTGATAAGTAAAACTCAGGCATTAAGATCTGGCAGGCGTCAGCAACGTCTGTGCAGAGGAACGCACCCAATATCAACCTATACTTACTTCACTTCCCCTGAAGTGCAACGGACATTGCCCCTGCTAAGTAAATGATAAATATCTGCATTAAAGCAAAAAATAAACACATTAATTCTGACCAAAATATCAACTGCAATAATCAATATCATGAACATTTCAATTAAACATATATCAGTTGTTGGTTTTGAAAACAATCCCACACAGGATTTGGGGCATCACTGATGTACTCCACTCTCTTCCAAAACCAGTAGATGGCAGCATAGACCAGAAAAATGAGGAATTGGTTTTCCCTGAATAGTCTGAGTTGTCAAAACGATATACTTTGCCCCTCCCAGTCTACATTGCTTCATCTGCACTTCCTGTATCCTTCCGGGCTTAATTCTGAATGTGTATAGCCTTTTAAAGTGTTTTATTCAAACAGATACTAGGAAATACTCAAATACAGACATCAGAACGTATGTAGAACCACAGGAGTTATTGAAAAGGGAGTCGTCATGAGTTTCATGTTGCACCAGAGGGTTATAGTCTTTACCCAGCAATCTCAGAGCCTGGGCAGCACTGCTCTAACAGGCATATCTACATGGGACGAAAGGAGAGAGGAGGAAGAGAGGAGTGGAGCTTACAAAATGTAGACATTGTTTGTGGGGCCAGTCAAAGACATAAATGGTAGGTCCTGTATCTATTATGTTGAGATGATACTCTACTGGCCTTGGTGATGAATCTATTGAGGTTATGAAAGTAGGCAAACTGGTGTAAAGCTGGTGTAAGTTGAGGTTTTAACATGTGTAGACCCATCTATTGTGCGTGACATGACCCACAAGGGCGGGAATAAGGCCACATTTGATGACTTTCATTGAGTATATTTAAAATACAAAGCAGCTTTACGTATTATGTAGCATTTTAATAAATCTGTTAATTGTTGTATGACGAACCTTTTCCAATCATTGATGAAAGACTTCAAAAAACCTTAAGGAAGTACATCTTCCACACTGACGTAGTGGAGGTCTATGATCATCTTTCTCTCTGCTGAACATTCAGGTTATGGAATGGTTAACCCCATATTGTTTATCCCTATTCACTGTATTCCAACTTCAAATCTATCATTTCTTTGAGGTGAAAAGACATCAATAACTACAGCAGAGACCCGGCAAGAAAACAGAACCACACATCTAATTGAGTTCACACTACATGTCACCCAATTGTGAAAGTGTGAAGAAACAGTCTCTAGAAGTTGAAAAGATACCTCTGATGGATTTGACTCTTTATGTGAGGAAATATTGACATCTAAGCAAGGGATTTCTTTGAGGTTTAGAGATATCAGTCTCCCTTTGACTCTGCCATTCATCCGTTCAACCCGGTCCCCTCCACGGTGAACGGCGAACAAATCTGCTGACATTGATCCTGCTTCTCTGCAGACCTCATTTCATTTCAGTCTAGGAAGAGCCGACTATCTTCCAGAATCTTGACAGACAATTGTATTTACTATTTTCTTTTCACAAGCCAATAAAGGAGGAGCAGTTATTGCATCAGATTATGTGCATTTTTTTTCATGATTCCAATTTATAACTCTACACTGAATAATGATACAGTTAAGAGATGACAGCCTATGATAAATGGGGCCTCATATAAAACACATTCAGAGTGAAGATTGGCTGGAGATGAATTGCTCACGGATGCAAACTCATGATAAAGCACAGTAAGAGCCACTAGAAGACGTAACAATCTGCTATTCATTTTGAAGTGATTTTGCTGGTTAATAAAAGAGCCCAAATTAAAAATATATTTATTCTGAAAAGACGTTGGGGGGGGGGGATATCTCCCCTGTCACACACCTATCCCATCCCATCTCATCCTCCCCTTAGTTTGAAGCTGAAGCTTTTAAGTCCCTCTCCAGAGCAGCACAGCGTCTCTGACTCAGTTTTAGAGTATTTGTGATTTCCACCTCGGCATCCGTCAATAGCTTGTCCACGGAGGGGACTCCAGAACAGGCTGATATCACTCATGTTGCTTGGGGAGCCGATTTGGAGTGTATAATGTGGACATACAGAGCTATGACAGACTGACAGCAATGTAGCATCTACTGCAAGTCCATACTAGTAGACATGGAGGTGGTTGAGTGTGTGTAGCTATGAAGGGGTTGATGGTATGCCCCTTAGTTGCCCTGGATGGTTTGAGCTGTCTGGCTGGTGTTGGTGAGCAAGGAGATGCAGGAAGCAGAATATCCAGTGCATGTTATTTATATTAAGACTCTTGGAGCCGGTGCAGGTATTTACAAAATGTACAAAGTACCCAACAAGATACTGGACCAGGCTCAAAGTAATGTAATGAATTGATAAATATCTAGTTAACTGAAATACACTATGTACTGTATACAAAAGTATGCAATCTCCACAGACAAACATTGGCAGTAGAATGGCCTTACTGAAGAGCTCAGTGACAATTAACGTGGCACCGTCATAGCATGCCACCTTTCCAACTGTTTGTCTTGAGCTTAATAAAATGGGTTTCCATGGCTGAGCAGCCGCACACAAGCCTAAGATCAGCATGCGCAATGACAAGCGCCAGCTGGAGTTGTGTAAAGCTCACCGCCATTGGACTCTGGAGCAGTAGAAACGTGCCCTCTGGAGTGATGAATCACGCTTCACAATCTGGTAGTCCAACGGACGAATCTGGGTTTGGCGGATGCACAGAGCTAACTGTGAAGTTTGGTGGATGATGAATAATGGTATGGGGCTACTTTTCGTGGTTCAGGCTAGGCCCCTTAGCTCCAGTGAAGGAAAATCTTAAACCTACAGCATGCAATGACATTCTATACGGTTTTCTACTTCCAACTTTGTGGAAATAATTTGGGGAAGGTCCTTTCCTATTTTAGCATGACAATGCCCCTGTGCACAAAGCGAGGTCCATACAGAAATGGTTTGTCCAGATCGGTATGCAAGAACTTGACTGGACTGCACAGAACCCTGACCTCAACCCCATCAAAAACCTTTGGGATGAATTGGAACGCCGACTGCGAGCCAGGCCTAATTGCCCAATATCAGTGCCCGACCTCATTAATTGTCTTGTGGTTGAATGGAAACAAGTCCCCGCAGCAATGTTTCAACATCCAGTGGAAAGATTTCCCAGAAGAGAGGAGGCTGTTAAACAGGCAAAAGTGGAGACCAACTCCATATTAATGCCCATGATTTTGGAATGAGATGTTCGACGAGCAGGTGTCCACATACACCTTACATTTAAACTCAGTTTCTCACAATTCCTGACATTTAATTAATCCTAGTAAAAATTCCCTGTCTTAGGTCAGTTCAGATCACCACTTTATTTTAAGAATGTGAAATGTCAGAATAATAGTAGAGAGAATTATAGATTTCAGCTTAAATTTCTTTCATCACATTCCCAGTGGGTCAGAAGTTTACATACACTGAACTATATATGGAAGCATTGCCTTTAAATTGTTTAACTTGGGTCAAACGTTTCAGGAAGCCTTCCACAAGCTTTCCACAATAAGTCGGGTGAATTTTGGCCCATTCCTCTAGACAGAGCTGTTGTAACTGAGTCAGGTTTGGAGACCTTGCTCGCACACGCTTTTTCAGTTCTGCCCACAAATCTTCTATGGGATTGAGGTCAGGGCTTTGTGATGGCCACTCCAATACCATGACTTTGTTGTCCTTATGCCATTTTGCCACAACTTTGGAAGTATGCTTGGGGTCATTGTCCATTTGGAAGACCCATTTGCAAATAAGTTTTAACTTCCTGATGTCTTGAGATGTTGCTTCAATATATCCACTACTATTGACTCAAATGATGTCAATTAGACTATCTGTAGAGCCTAAAGCCATGACATAATTTTCTGGAATTTTCCAAGCTATTTAAATGCACAGTCAACTTAGTGTATGCAAACTTCTGACCCACTGGAATTGTGATACAGTGAATTATAAGTGAAATAATCTGTCTGTAAACAATTGACCTTCTCAACCGATTGCTCTGTTTGGCCGGGCGGCCAGCTCTAGGAAGAGTCTTTGTGGTTTCAAACTTAGTCCGTTCCATCAGGATGATGGAGGCCACTGTGGTCTTGGGGACCCTACGGACAATTCCTTCGACCTCATGGCTTGGCTTTTGCTCTGTCATGCACTGTCTTCTGCAATAATTTGGCGATACGGATTGAATCCAGCCCTTAGACTAGAAAATAGTACTGCTTTTTTAGACTAGAGAAATTATTAATAAAGTTTCTATTTAGTCTTAATTTTTTACTGTCATATTCAATGTTTGGAAAATGATTTAGTTTAGATTAAATACAGGTTGTGCTGACCATTATTAAACACACATATACACTGAGTATACCAAGGAACACCTTCCACTGAGTTGAAGTGCAATAACTTTTGGAACAGTAACCTAAGGTTGCTTGTTCAAATCCCGAGCTGGCTAGATGGAAAAATCGTCTGTTCTGCCCTTAAGCAATACAGTAAACCCCCACAACAATTGTTCCCCGGGCACCAAAAACGTGGACGTCGATTAAACCAGCCCACTGCACCTCTCTGATTCAGAGGGGATGGTTTAAATGTGGAAGACACATTTTGGTTGAATGTGTTCAGTTGTGCAACTGACTTGGTATCCCCTTTCCCTTCCCTTTATGAAGCAGATACTCGTTGAGAGCTATGTTTATTGGAAATATTCTGATTCCATGGGCCATGCTTATTTGACATTCATAGTCTCACTGAACATGTAAAAAAGTGGCAGAACGTTTTAAATCATGGTCAAGTGGTAGACAATGCAGAATATTTGTAGCTGTCTCTGCAGAGGAAAAAGGCTACCACACAAATAAAACCTAAAAAGAGAGCATTGCCAAACAATATCAAACAAGTAGGCCTGTTCTTGTTGGACATACTACAAGTTTTAAGTACTAAGTGCTCTTTTCACTAATCCCGCTATGCCCTCAGACGAACCATCAAACAGGCAAAGCGTCAATACAGAACTAAGATTGAATCCTACTACACCGGCTCTGATGCTCGTTCGAATGTGGCAGGGATTGCAAACTACAAAGGGAGACCCAGCCGCGAGCTGCCAAGTGACGCGAGCCTACCAGATGAGCTGAATGCCTTTTATGCTCGCTTTGAGGCAAGCGACACTGAAGCATGAATGAGAGCACCAGCTGTTTGTGTGATTGTGTGATCACACTCTCCGTAGCCGATGTGAGCAAGACCTTTAATCAGATCAACATTCACAAGGCCGTGGGGCCAGACGGATTACCAGGATGTGTACACAGAGCACGTGCAGACCAACTGGCAAGTGTCTTCACTGACATTTTCAACCTCTCCCTGACCGAGTCTGTAATATCTACATGTTTCAAGCAGACCACCATATTCCCTGTGCCCAAGAAAGTGAAGGTAACCTGCCTAAATGGATACCGCCGCATAGCACTCTCGTCGGTAGCCATGAAGTGCTTTGAAAGGCTGGTCATGGCTCACAACAAGACCATCATCACGAAAACCCTAGACCCACTTCAATTCGCATACCACCACAACAGATCCACAGATGACGCAATCTCAATCACACTCCACACTGCCCTTTCCCACCTGGACAAAAGTAACACCTATGTGAGAATGCTATTTATCGACTACAGCTCAGCGTTCAACACCATAGTGCTCACAAAGCTCATCAGTAAACTAAGGACCCTGGGACTTAACACCTTCCTCTGCAACTGGATCCTGAACTTCCTGACGGGCTTCCCCCAGGTGGTAAGGGTAGGCAATAACACATTTGCCACGCTGATCCTCAACACTGGGGCCCCTCAGGGATGCATGCTTAGTCCCCTCCTGTAATCCCTGTTCACCCATGACTGCGTGACCAAGCACGACACCAACACCATCATTAAGTTTTTTGATGACACAACAGTGATCACCGACAACGATTAGACACCCTATAGGGAGGATGTCAGAGAGCTGGCAGTGTGGTGCCAGGACAACAATCTCTCCCTCAACATGAGCAAGACGAAGGAGCTGATTGTAAACTACAGGAAAAACAGGGCCGAACTCACCTCCATTCACATTGATGGGGGTGTAGTGGAGCGAGTCGAGAGTTTCAAGATCCTTGGTCTCCACATCACCAACTATCATGGTCCAAACACACCAAGACAGTCATGAAGAGGGCACGACAACACCTTTTCCCCCTCAGGAGACTGAAAAGATTTGGCATGGGTCCCCAGATCCTAAAAAAGTCATACCGCCTCACAGTTGAGAGCATCTGGACCGGTTGCATCACCGCCTTGTATGGCAACTGCTCGGCATATGACGCAACTGCTCAGCATGGCGCTACAGAGAGTAATGCGTACGGCCCAGTACATCACTGGGGCCAAGATTCTTGACATCCAGGACCTATTTACTAGGCGGTGTCAGAGGAAGGCCCAACAAATTGTCAAAGACTCCAGTCACCCAAGGCTCCTTAACAGCTTCTACCCCCAAGCCATAAGACTGCTGAACAATTGATCAAATGGCCACTTGGACTATTTACATTGACTCCCCCATCCCCTCTCTGTTTGTACACTGCTGCTACTCACTGTTTATTATCAATACATTGTGACGACCCTCCCACTCTGTCTGCCGTATTCTGTCTTTGTTCTTGTTTCCTCATTAGGATGCCGGTGGGCGGAGTTGAGAGGGTCGTCAGCTACATGGGAAACACCTGGGCCAGGTGTCTCCCAGGATAAATAGACCTCTTCCACATTTATGGAGGAGACTTTCTCCATGCAGACACCTGTTGTAGATTGTGGTGTGGTTCTTGGTGGCCTTTTGTTTGTGTGCTTTGGCACCTTTCAACACCCTGCATTATCACATTCATGCATGCAAAACACTCACTTACACTACGGACTACTGATTACACACACCATTGGATATTTTCCTTAGTTGCTTTAGTTAATAAATATATCTTTTGTTACTCCTTATCTCCACGTTGTCTCCCTTTGTTACGGGCTTTGAGCCGGTTCGTGACAAGTGGGGGCTCCTCCAGGATCTTTGAACAATTGGTTTGGGAGACCGTGGAGGTATGTGTTTGGTTTGCATATTGTGTTTGAATGTGATCGGCCCAGTATTGGTTGCCTTTGTTGTTTGGTTTGTGTGCTGCGTTGGAGAGAGTATAATGGTTAGTTTCCAGGCCTTGCCTAGCCTGGAAACTTGTTCTACTTTCTGTTGGGAAGTCAGTCTGAGGTGAGTAAATCGGCTGTGTACCTCGGTAGGAGATTTGTGTAGGGTAGTGGACCTTGCTACCCGGAGCTGTAGCCTTTTCCCCTGATAGGCTTAGCGACGTGTTTCAATTTTGGACATGTTGGGCATGGTTAAATGTTTGTTATTTTTGTGTGGTGTCTGTGGACTGAGCAGTTGTCTCGGGGGCACATCCGTGGCTTGGTGGAATTTTCCAGCATGCTGGGGAGTTCTATTTCCTTGCCAGCGGGCTACAGTGCGTAAATACCCACCGCAAATCTGCACGAAGACTAGGGTTGAGTTATTGTAGGTTTTGGGGAAGCTCTGTATCTCATCTCTCTTCTGTGGTGCTCAGGGTGATTGTCATTTCTCTGGTTGTGGTCTGATGTGCTCAGCAGAGGAGTTGAGCAAGATTATTTACTTATGACTATGGTGTCTCATGTATACAAGTTCATTCGCTTTCCATCAGAGGACCTGTTAGAATTATGTACTTAAGAACAGCTGTTGAAGATCGTTGAATACTACAAGCTTAAATGATTGAAATTAGTGAAATTCTGTTTAGTTGGAAGTGACTATGAATCGTTGGAAGTGACTATGAATCGTTGGAAGTGACTATGAATCGTTGGAAGTGACTATGAATCGTTGGAAGTGACTATGAATCGTTGGGAGTTGTAAAAAATTAAGAAGGACCCTGATGTTCTTTTCGTTGGAGTTTGTAGCTGTTGGTCTTTTGTGCCATGTTCCTGAATGTTTACATGACTGACCATTGTTTCGGGTTGTCATGTTCTATCTTTCCTGTCTGTTCCCTCCTGGTCTTGTGTTCTTCTTTCCTCTTAAATATTGCTTCCTATGCACAAAGGTTGCTGAGGTCTGAGGAGGAGGAGGTTGGTTGGGGCAGGTGGAGGTGTGAACACATAACCCCTCACCAATTTGGGACGCAGAGGCCTGTGTCAATTTGGGACGCGGGAGGCCTGTGTCAATTTGGGACGCGGGAGGCCTGTGTCAATTTGGGACGCGGGAGGCCTGTGTCAATTTGGGGACGCGGGAGGCCTGTGTCAATTTGGGACGCGGGAGGCCTGTGTCAATTTGGGACGCGGGAGGCCTGTGTCAATTTGGGACGCGGGAGGCTGGTATGTTGTTCCGGGGTCCTTGTTGGTCCCCGGTTTTATGGGGGGGAATGTGACGACCCTCCCACTCTGTCTGCCGTATTCTGTCTTTGTTCTTGTTTCCTCATTAGGATGCCGGTGGGCGGAGTTGAGAGGGTCGTCAGCTACATGGGAAACACCTGGGCCAGGTGTCTCCCAGGATAAATAGACCTCTTCCACATTTATGGAGGAGACTCTCTCTCCATGCAGACACCCTTTGTAGATTCTGTTGTGGTTCTTGGTGGCCTTTTGTTTGTTTGCTTGCTTTGGCACCTTTCATCACCCTGCATTATCACATTCATGCATGCAAAACACTCACGTACACTACTGATTACACACACACCATTGTATATTTTCCTTAGTTGCTTTAGTTAATAAATATATATTTTGATACTCCTTATCTCCACGTTGTCTCCCTTTGTTACGGGCTTTGAGCCGGTTCGTGACAACATAGTCACTTTACCCTTACCTACATGTCAAAAATAACCTGTGCCCCCGCACATTGACTCGGTACCGGTACCCCCTGCATATAGCCTTCCTATTGTTATTTTATTGTGTTACTTTTTATTATCTTTTTTATTTGTTGTTAAGGGCTTGTAAGTAAATATTTCACTGTAAGGTCTACTACACCTGTTGTATTCAGTGCATGTGACAAATACAAATTTATTTTACTTGTAAATGTAGTGTACACGGAACACAGAGAATAAATATTTTCGGGTAGGATCCTGCTGCATCTTCAGGTGGCGTATGAAGTGGATGTTTAAGCGCTTGCCCGCCACCCCTAGCCTTTCTTTATTGTTTGGGGCGATGTGCATGGAAAGAGCGATATTGTACACATTTGAATTATAAAAGGTGGCTGGCTAATGAGAAAATGCAAATGAGTTTCCGATGACAGGCAGACGGTGGCCTCAATTTGATGTAGAAACAAGGATGAGGGGAGAAATTAGCGGCGGAGCACATTCAGCTTGACACCTGGGTGACGGATGAGCTCGCCATCATTGTGCTCATGGGTACAGACAGATGCACAGGGTGTCTTTCTGTTAACGTGTGTGCGTGTGTGTTTGTATGTGTGAGGGCGGGGGGGGGGGGGGGGGTCAGAGAAAGCTCAT